>NW_020526115.1:7500-38761 GCF_003368295.1 Carassius auratus
CAACAAATCAAAGCTGGGTTTTAAGCATCTGATATAAAATTGTAGTTGTATAAAGAAATTCAAACATAGGCACAATTGATGAATAGATGAAATTACCTGTTGACTATAAAGCATATTTTATTCAGTTATTTGATCAGTTATCAAAAGAGAAATCATATTTGCTACATTTTTATATTTTTTAATGGAAATTATGTTCCTTTATGATTTTAGTTTCTGGTTTTCTATTTTAGAAACTATTTTCTATTTTTAGACCATTTTATTCAAATTATGTTTTCTGTTTTTAATATATTGATGATTAATATTTTAGATTTATAAAGAAATGTAAATGTAGGCACAATCGGTGATAGAAGTCTCTGCTGACAATAAAGCATTGAATCTCATTAAATAATGTTTCAGTTTCATTCAGAAATATTATTCATGGACATTTAAAAAAACAGAACCTGTGAATAAAATCAAATAACAGATTTTCTTGATGATTTTCATGTGCTGTTTGCTCTCAGATCCAGGGTGCGGAGAGCGAGCTGAACTCTCTGCTGAAGCTCAGTCATCCTCATCTGGTGCACTATCAGGCTCTGAGCTGCGTCGAGCGAGACGACTGTCTGGTGGTGGATCTCCTGGCCGAACACGTCCCCGGCTGCAGTCTGTCTCAGCTGCTGTCTGACGGCGCTCCGGTGGCCATCGATCAGCTGCGGCGACACGCTGTCCAGCTGGTGAGCGCGCTCGACTATCTGCACACTAACTCTGTGGTGCACAAGCAGCTGAAGCCATCCTGCGTGCTGCTGGACGCTCGGGGAGACGTGAGGCTCGCAGACTACAGTCTGGCCAAGCGTCTGTCAGACGTCTGTAAGCAGGACATCTTTGAGCAGAGTCATGTGCGCTTCAGTGAGGACGCACTGCCCTCGCGCTCCGGGAAGAAGGGAGACGTCTGGAGCCTGGGGTTGATGCTGCTGGAGCTCGCTCAGGGTCGAGAGGTCAAGGAGTATCCCGTAACGCTGCCCTCGAACCTGCCCAGCGACCTGCATGACTTCCTTAACAAGTGAGTGTGTGGTAGAGCTGAATGATTTTGGAAAATCTAATTGCAGTTTTATATGCAATTTTTATTTTTATAAAGCTCTTTATGTTCTGTATTATTCAACAAAGTCAAGGTATAAATGCTTGTATAGAAGGACCAACACGTAAGTGTCCCTGCAGCACAGAAGCAGTCATCAGTAGCACAGACGTATATTTGTAGCAATAGACAACAATACATTGTATGGATCAAAATTATACATTTTTTTTTTATGCCAAAAATCATTAGGATATTAAGTAAAGATCCTGTTCCATGTAGATATTTTTGTAAATGTATAAAAACTTAATTTTTTATTATTAATAAGCATTGCTACGAACATAATTTGGACAAGTTTAAAGATGATTTTCTCTAAAAAAAAACTTTGGTGCACCCTCAGATTCCAGATTTTTAAAAAGTTGTATTTCAGATAAAAAACAAAAAAAATGAATGACTGGTTTTGTGGTCCAGGGTCACATATAAAGATTAGAAAGCAGTGGTCCTAAGATCGATCCCTGAGGAACCCCACATGATTGAATGCTGGTGAACGGCCGATTTATATGTTAAAAAGGTTTTAATTTAAGCATTTATTCACAATTAAACATTGATCAAATTACATACAGCACATAATTAACTCGAATGTGAGTGCGTCACACTCGAGCAAATTTATATTTCATTATATTTTATTCCTGTATTTTCCTACATATTACCTGGAGCTGACATGGAAAAACGCACATAAACTTTAGATTTTTTTTATTGTGTTTACGTTTCTGCTTTTTATTCAGTTTATAATATAGGCTACTTCTATTAATATTGTTATAATTTATTTGTTTAATAGTTTAATATTACGTATGTTTTCCTTTTGTTTTTAATAATTTATTTCATTTTACAATGATATATTATTTAAAAACATATATATTTAATCAATAGTGTCCAGTCCCCTCATTTACCTCAGTTTGGCAAACCCAATAATTTATCAACACATTCCTATGTTCACAAATAGTTCCATGACATGTATTCTTTTGATTTTATTTAGACTTTTCTTGATGATTTAACAAATTATTAGCTGTTCTTCAACTCCCAAATCCCAGTTTGGGAAACCCCAGACTAGTTTTGTTTAGTAGAAGGTTATATGTATTTAATCTGTGTGTGTTTGTGCAGGTGTGTGTGTCTGAATGACGCGGATCGCTGGCACACTCACCAGCTCCTGGATCATCCGTTCCTGCGTCCTCCGTCGCCCAAGAGTGTCGCTCCGTGTTCGGAGTCCAGTCCAGAGGGTGAAACACGCACAAACACACATTCCATTAAGATATTTTTTTTAACTTGCTACTGTAATATATCAAAACTTAATTTCTGGTTAATAATATGCATTGCTAAGAATTTCCTTTAGACAACTTTAAAGGTAATTTTTTTTTGCAGCCTCAGATTTCATATTTTCAAATAGTTGTGTATCATCCATACATAGTCCTATCCTAATAAACCAAACATCAATTGAAAGCTTATTTATTCAGCTTCAGGTGATGTATGAATCTAAAAAAAAAAAAAAATTGACATTCATGACTGGATTTGTGGTCCAGGGTCACATATAAAGAATAAAAAGCAGTGGTCCTAAAACCGATCCCTGAGGAACCCCACATGATTCAATGTGAGTGAACCCCTCCAGCATTTCAGCAATGACTCATATGAATGCTTCTGATTGGCCATTGCATTCATAAGCTCAACAGAATCATGTACCACACTTCTTGTTCTAAACACGCCGGTGTGATTGTATGAAATATAAAAATATTAATCCACTATTTTTTGCATTTTGAAAGCTGCATTCAAAATTCACTTGGCTCAAAAATCTGCCTGCACATGCCTCTCTGTTTGAATGGGCATGACTCATCTCTGTAACGAGTTCTATGTGTGTTTGCTTCTTAGACACGGGCGTTGATTTCGCCTCCACGGTCGTCCCACGCAGTCACCTCCTCAGCGCCCCCTTCAGTACGGAGGTGCAGAAGCAGTTCTCGCGCTACTACAACGAGTTCTCAGAGCTGCAGCTGCTGGGGAAGGGAGCATTCGGGGCTGTTATAAAGGTCATATGTTTTATATTTTATAATCATTTTTAATAAATATCCTAAAGTAAAAATGTGACTATTTAGTCTCAATTTCTTCTTTCCGATGTTTTTGGTGGGAAGGCTGTCGGAGAGCAGAATGTGTGGTTTACAAGTGCTCACAGTTGTCAGTGTTTGTCTCCAGGTCCAGAATAAGCTGGACGGCTGTTATTACGCGGTCAAGCGGATCCAGGTGAACCCGTCTAGTAAACAGTTCCGGCGGATCAAAGGCGAGGTGACGCTGCTGTCGCGACTCAACCACGAGAACATCGTGCGTTATTATAACGCATGGATCGAGCGGCACGAGACGCCGGTGACCGGAGCTGTGACCAGCGACAGCTCGGAGACCGTCAGCAGCCCCGAGCGAGCGCAGAGACCCGCGACTCCCGAGAGAAACGAGCTGGGAATGATGGACAACATCGAGGACGACGCTCCTCCACCGGCCCTCGCCAGCTCTGTGGAGTGGAGCACGTCTCTGGAGAGATCCTCCAGCGCCAAATGCAGCGCTGCAGACTCCACCGACGACGAGGAGGACGAGGATGAAGAGGAGGACGTCTTCTGTGCCTCCTTCCTGTGAGCTTCAGCTCTTCACACGCTGTCTGTGATGATGACGAATGTGCGCATCTCTGACCTGCTTCTGTGTTTCCACACAGCCCTCGAGACAGCGACTCTGAGAGCGACATCATCTTCGACAACGGAGACGCCAGCAGAGACAGTGTGCTGCAGGTCAGGCGTAACCCTACATAAGAAATAAAAAACACAAGGAAAACAAATCTGTCAAATTATTATTTAGTTATGCATCTGCATAGTAAACAAAAATTTATTTGAACTTCGTTACATGATACATTTTTAGCATGCAAAGCTAATTATTATTATGAGAAAGTTAAGTAAAAATTTAAATATTTAATAATATCATTTTTTATTTTTTTACTTTTTTAATCAGTTTTGCAGGGTTTTTTTGTTGTTTATTTCAAAGATCTTTTAATTTTACATTTTTATATTAAAAAATTTACTTTATGAAGTAAAAAACTTTTTAATTTATAATTTATTTATGCTTCTGCATAGAAAATCAAAGTTATTTTGAACTGGAAATTGGAAATTAAAGAATTTCAAACATCTCTGATACCTTTTTTTTTTTTAATATTTTTTATTAATTTTCTAAATTATTTATTCCAAACATCTGATTTTGTTTATTTATTTTTTTATTTTAAATTCTACATTTTTATTATTTATTTTATTATTTATTTCAAAGATGTTTAAATTTTTTATATTTAAAATACACAAAGAAACAATGTAATTTTTAATTTAGTTATGAATCTGCATAGAAAATGAAAATAATTTTGAACTATATTATAAATCTTTAACCAATAAGGCTAAATGTTATTCAATATAATATAATAAATATGTAGTTCATCACATTAATCTCACATTCAGAAAAAAAACAAAGTATATATATATGTTTATTATTATATTTGATCCATCATGTTTTTTATGGCTGATATAATCTGATATAGTGAGAATAAAGAGGGGAAAAAAGTTCAGTTTTATTCAGAGACAAAAATATTAATTTGCTGCAGATTTTGTGTGCTCTATATCTCCAGTAATGAGATGTAAATGATCCGCACATATAACTTCTGGAAACAAACGCTCCTCAAAGGAAAGCGTTGTTATTAGATGTAGTTAAGTATGGGATCATGTGTAGTTGATGTTGGTTCTCTGCAGGAGGAGCGCAGCAGCAGGAAAGCAGCAGATCCGCTGGAGAGCTCAGACTCGGAGAAGCCGCTGCTGATCGCTCATTACCTGTACATACAGGTGTGTTCACCAACACTGACGCTCAGAGCGAGGCTGTGCTGCA
This sequence comes from Carassius auratus, assembly GCF_003368295.1. Taxonomy (NCBI): domain Eukaryota; kingdom Metazoa; phylum Chordata; class Actinopteri; order Cypriniformes; family Cyprinidae; genus Carassius; species Carassius auratus. The sequence continues at coordinate 12,494 of NW_020526115.1, forward strand.
GATGAAGCCGTTACACCTGTCTTTTCTGTCTCTTCAGATGGAATACTGTGAAAAAAGCACTTTGCGAGACACGATCGACCAGGGCTTGTATCTAGACGTCAGCCGCCTCTGGAGACTCTTCAGGGAGATTCTGGACGGTCTGTCCTACATCCACGAGCAGGTGAACACCACGAAGATCGAAGATCGAAGATCGAAGAAGATATTTAACATTTTTCATTATTAGATTAAATTTGATTTATTTTTAATATTATTTATTCCAAGCATTTTGGCATATTTTTTGCATTTTTAAATTTAAAATATTTGAACGTTCAACATTTTAAAATAAATGAATTTTTATTTATTCCATTTTTTTTTTTTTGTTTACATTTTTTTTATTTAAAATGTTAGAATATTTTTTATTTTATATATTCCAATCATCTCTGATGTCTGTTTTATTTTTGAAATGTTTTAAACTTAAAATGTTTGAAATGTGAAATTGAAATATAATTATTTTTTTATGAAAAGATTTGAATATTTTTTATATTTAAATTATATTTTCGAATTTCTGTTTTTTTTTTAAATCAGTTAGTCCAAATATTTTTTATATATTTTTTTGTTATTATTAATTGTGATTTTTATTTTTTTATTATTTATTTTTAAATTTATTTATATAATTTATTTTACATTTATTTTTACCCTTTTTTCCTTTCTACTTCACTTAATTTTGAGTTGAATGGGCTGCATAAATAAAAAGTGTGTTATCTCTCTCTTAACAGGGAATGATCCACAGAGACCTGAAGCCTGTCAATATCTTCCTGGACTCTCAGGATCACGTGAAGATCGGAGACTTCGGCCTGGCGACGGATCACCCCGCTAATGTGGTACTGCATGTGCTGCATGCATGCTTTATGCACACAAGAGCATTGCATGCATGTGTTGATAAATAACTGTATGTGTGACATAGATTGACACATAGAAGCAGTTTTGATCCTTTATATGAACACTTTACAAATGCATGTTCAGAAAATGCATTCATCATGAAATGAATGAGAATTATTTCTGATTGGCAGACTTAACCTTTCTTTTTGGTCATTTGGTTTATTATGGTGTGTTTCATGTGTTCCAGGCCGCAGGTAAACTAGAGGTGGAGGAAAGCAACTCAGGGTTTGTCCCAAAACCAGATCCAACAGGTGAAACCCCCCCCCAGTCTCTCTCGTGTTTTTGAATGGCAGCAATAGTAAATCATGGGCATGTCAGAATAAAAGTCTTAGTGTATTTCAGACTTGTTTATAATTAAAAGTCCTGCATTTTGCATACATTTTTTTTTCTTTATTTATTTTAGTTTTTCCCAGTTTTTATTGGTATTTTGGTTGCACAATAAACTGTATGTGGTATTGATTTATATAACAGTACAAGAATTTTTTTTTTTTTTATTGTCCCCCTGAATAATAAAATCAGAATAAAAGGGTAATCTGTACTGTTTTTAAACTTGATTTCACAGATAACATGACTGGTATGGTTGGTACGGCTCTTTATGTCGGCCCAGAGGTTCAAGGAAACACTAAAGCCACTTATAACCAGGTATTAAACAACCTTCATCCAGACTGCTGTTTAACTCCCTCTCTGTGAATAATGATGGTGTTTGTGTGTTTTCATTTTAGTTTTAGTTAAAATTTAGTTGTCTATTTTTGTAATTTGTATTACTTTTTTTATTTTTATAAATGTGACCCAGTCACAAGGGTCAATTTTCCAAAACTGAGATTTATACATCATATAAGAGATAAATGTGGGGTTCCTCAGGGACCGATTTTAGGACCACTGCTTTTTAATCTTTATATGTGACCCTGGACCACAAAACCTGTCATGAGGGTCCATTTGAAAATTGAGATGTCTACATAATCTGAAAGCTGAACAAATAAGCTTTCCATTGATGTGTGGTTTGTTAGGAGGACAATATTTGGCAGAGATGCAACAATTAGAAAATTTGGAATCAGAGGGTGAAAAAAAATCTGAAAATCGTCTTTTAAACTTACATTTTTCACATTTTGTAGACACTTTTATCCAAAGCTACTTACAGTGCATTCAGGATATACTTATATATATGGCAACTAGATGAAATAAAACATGTTTTTTAAATGGTATTTTATTTTTAATAAGTAAGGACAATGTTTAAATGGTTTTAGTTTTGTTTAACGGTCATATCCCTGGTGTCTGTGTCTCTGCAGAAGGTGGATCTGTTCAGCCTGGGCATCATCTTGTTCGAGATGTCCTACAAACCCATGAGCACGGCGTCTGAACGCATCTTTGTGCTCAGTCAGCTCAGGACAGTGAGTCCCATCATGCATCTGTTACTGATATTAATTCACACCGTCTCAGGGCTAATGCTTCAAGATGTCTCCAGTCAATTCTTCAGGAACGTTTGTGACTTTTACGCTTTAATGTCACTGTATAATTTAATTATGTACAAACGTACTGCTGAATATTTTTGAGGAAACTGTGATTCATTTTATTTTTCAGGATTCACCGATTTCACGTTTTCCATACAGTGTCACTGTGATCTAAAACAAATATATATAAGTTTTTTGCAAATGTCATCTTATCGCTCGTTCCGAACGCATCTCTGTTTGTCCTTCAGGAGTCGATTAATTTCCCTGAAGACTTTAACGAGAACGAGAATGAAAAGCAGGTAAGTTTGAATCCTAAAACCAGTCGTAATACATCATCTTTACATTCTGAACTTAAGTGCATGTTTCAGATTGGTTAATATTAGCTGTCAATCACCCAGTCAGGATCTGGGGGTAACAGGGATATCATTTGAACTGGTGTCAGCATCACAGATTGTGTTCCCTCTGACAGAAGAAGGTGATCAGCTGGCTGTTGACTCACGATCCGGCGCTGCGTCCGACTGCGGTGGAGCTTCTGAAGAGTGATCTGCTTCCTCCGCCGCAGATGGAGGAGTCCGAGCTGCACGAGGTGCTGCAGCACACTATGGCCAACATCAACGGAAAGTCTTACCGCACCATGGTCAACAAGCTCTTCTCCCAGAACTTCTCCCCCGTCGTGGACTTCACATACGACAGCGACATTCACAAGGTAGAAGAAGAGCTCCAAACATTCACAGAACGGATAAAATGCACATTTACATCACCAGCGATCAAGACTTCTGTACGGTGTCCTGCTGCTTTCACATCATCTTTTTTTACAGCAAATTGTAACAAATGATGGTCGTGTCACAATGTATCACAAGACGAAAATTCCGTAATTTGTATCATGGATGATGACTGTATCTGTCGTGTAAAGTTCAGCCCAACATGAAAGCTTAGACAACTTTTTAATTTGCGAAAAAGAATCAGCAAGTAGCACTTTCCTGCGATCTAGTATTTTTGTTATTTTATTAATCAATTTTAGATTTAATTTAGGCTTTTAGTCACTTATAAACAATGATCAAAGAGCGCATCAAATAAGGTAGCATTTGAGCTTACATTTTTTATTAATTATTATCATTTAATGAAAATATATATACATTAATGAAATATAACGTTTTTTAAATGCAACAATTAAAATTGTAAAATGTTTTTTAGTTAGGAAAACAATGCAAGCATATTTGACAAACATAATTCTGTATTTTTTATTTCAGATTTAATTCAGGTTTTTAATCACTTATAAACAATGATCAACATGTACAAAGAGCGTATCAAATATGGTACACACTCGAGCTTCCATGTTAGTTATCTGAATTAATATTCATTATTATTAATGAATTAAAAATAAAATGCATTATTTAATGAAGTATAATAATTTTGTGTTTTTAGCTTAGCAAAGTCCTGAATATTTCTGTTGTGGTCAAATAACTTCTTTCTGTTAATTGTTTATTGTATGCATTAGAAGTTTTAATTAAAACACACCTTTGTTAAAAAAGTATCTTGTATAGAAACAAATCACAACATACAGAAATCGAATTGAAACAAACTTTAGTGCATTTTTACAACCCTAAAGATTGATTATGAAGAGAAACATTTCTTTCTTTAGAATAAATGACTGAAGAATTATAAATTAACAACATTAATTAATTAAAGGAAGAGGAAATACATTAATTAAAATATCTTAAAGCTCAATATTTCAAATTCGAATATTAAGAAAGGGTATTACATTTATTTAATTTCTTTCTAAAAATGTGTATTTGTATCTAAAGTATGGTTTTCACTATAAAAATGGCTAAATAAACATCAAACTGAAATACAATAATTCTATTTTGTTTCAGTTAGCTGCCATTGCAACATTTCTCATTTAGTTTAAATGAAAAAAAAAAACGATATAGATATATTAAAAAATAAAATAAATGAATATATGACAAAAGCATTATTAAAACTTCAACTGAAATTAAAATGAAAATGGAAAATACAAAAACAAAAATCTAAATAAAAACTGTAATAATGTCTTAGTAAATTTTGTCTTGTTTTCTAATATACATTTCTAGAAATTCAATCAAGATTAACTTACTGTACAAGTAAAATTATTTAAGATATGTATTTAAAAAAAAAAAGCCAAACTTTGTTAGTTTTTCCTTAAAATTAGCACAAATATCTTCCAATGTGGCAAGACAATTTTTTTTTTTTAGAAAACAAGACTTAATATCTTAAATCACTCAAATAAATGTACACAAATGCTAAGCGGATCACCAGCAGGTGGCGCTGTGCTGTTATTTATCCTCCTCCTCTGTGTTTGTCTGCAGGGCAGCTTTAATCTCAACACTGCTAAACTCCAGCAGCACGTGTACGAGACGGTCACCAGGATCTTCAGACGACACGGTGAGAGACGCACTGCATTCTGGGTCGTGCTTCAGCTCTCATACTTCCTGTTCCTCTGCTTCGCCAGAGCAGGAATTACGATTTGCATTAAAAATAGGATGTTGGTTGAAGTAAAGGCAAAAAAACTTCTTATAAAGCGGCCTGCTGTGCCTCTAATGTGTCCCTGCAGCACAGAAGCAGCATCAGTGTCACAGACGGATATTTGGAGAAATACACAACAACACACTGTATGAGTCACAATTATACATTTCTCTTTTATGACAAAAATCATTCGGATATTAAGTAAAGATCATGTTCATGAAGATATTTCACCATAAATATATCAAAACTTAATGTTTGATTAGTAATATGCATTGCTAAGAACTTCATCTGAACAACTTTAAAGATGATTTTCTCAATATTTAGATTTTTTTGCTCCCTCAGATTCCTGATTTTCTAATAGTTGTATCTCAGACAAATATTGTCCTCCGAACAAACCACACATCACTGGAGAGATAATTTATTCAGATGATGTATAAATTGACACTTATGGCTGGTTTAGTGCTCCAGGGTCACAAATGAACTATTAAACACACTGTTGATTGAATCTGTGAATCAGTTTTTTTAAGACCTTGATTCTGAATGATCCAGTTTAGGAAACTGAATCATGTTAGTTATTTTACAAAAGTAGTTAAATACTTGGAACACTGAGTAATGAATTAAATGAATCTGTGAATCTGTGAATCTGTGAATCAGTGAATCAGGGATTTAGTGATTTAGTGAATCTGTGAATCATGGATTTAGTGAATCAGTGAATCAGTGAATCAGTGAATCTGTGAATCAGTGAATCTGTAAATCAGTGAATCAGGGATTTAGTGATTTAGTGAATCTGTGAATCATGGATTTAGTGAATCTGTGAATCAGGGATTTAGTGAATCTGTGAATCATTGAATCTGTCAATCAGTGATTTAGTGAATCTGTGAATCAGGGATTTAGTGAATCTGTGAATCTGTGAATCAGTGAATCTGTGAATCTGTGAATCATTGAATCTGTCAATCAGTGATTTAGTGAATCTGTGAATCAGGGATTTAGTGAATCAGGGATTTAGTGAATCTGTGAATCAGTGAATCTGTGAATCATTGAATCTGTGAATCTGTAAAAAAGTGAATCATTGAGTCTGTGAACTGATTCCGCTCATTCATTAGCTGTGTGCATCTCTTCTTTCTGAGCGATCTGATGTTGTGTTGGTGATGATGTTGATGTGTCTCAGGTGCGGTTCGGCTGCAGACGCCACTGCTCTTGCCCAGGAACAGACATCTGTATGAAGGATGTGAGACGGCCTGTTTTATGGATCACAGCGGCATGCTGGTCTCTCTGCCGTACGATCTGAGGGTGAGATGAATCTTTCCTGTGCTCACTGAACTAATGAACCAGTCAAAATAAGAAGAGATGTAGTTATATGCATAAATGTGACCCTGGAGCACAAAACCAGTCATAAGTGTCAATTTATACATCATCTGAATAAATCATCTCTCCAGTGATGTGTGGTTTGTTCGGAGGACAATATTTGTCTGAAACACAACTATTTGAGAATCTGGAATCTGAGGGAGCAAAACAATCTAAATATTGAGAAAATCATCTTTAAAGTTGTTCAGATGAAGTTCTCAGCAATGCATATTACTAATCAAACATTAAGTTCTGATATATTTACAGTAGGAGATTTACTAAATTTCTTCATGAACATGATCTTTACTTAATATCCTAATGATTTTTGTCATAAAAGAGAAATGTATAATTGTGACTCATACAGTGTATTGTTGTGTATTTCTCCAAATATCCGTCTGTGACACTGATGCTGCTTCTGTGCTGGAGGACACTGATAAAGTCTTAATTGTGTGTTATGTCTTATTGTTTCTCTTCAGCTGTCGTTTGCCAGATTTGTGGCCAGAAACAACATTTCCCTTCTCAAAAGGTACTTTGTGTTTACTTCACAATTTTCAAGCATTTCATTCCCCGAACAAAAACGTCTGTAGTTCGCGTATGTTTGTGTATAGTGCGTACTAGATTCATTATAATATATGCTTTTGATCAGAAGTGTTTTCTGCTCACCAAGCCTGCATTTATTTGATCAAAAATACAATAAAAACAGTGAAAAATTATTATGATTTAAATCATCTGTTTTCTGTGTGAATCTGTGTTAAAGTGTAATGTATTTCTGTGATGCTCCGCTGTATTTCCAGCATCATTCCTCCAGTCTTCAGTGTCACATGATCTTGTTTCCGCAGGTACAGCATCGAGCGCGTCTACAGGCCGAGGAAGCTGGATCGAGCTCATCCCCGAGAGCTTCTGGAGTGTGCCTTCGACATCGTGATTCCCATCAGCAACTCTCTCCTGCCAGACGCCGAGGCCATTTACGCCGTCTCCGAGGTCGTGCAGGAGTTCAGCGCGCTGCAGGTACCACACCGCATTATCAGAAAACATCCATATCTCCACTCATATCCATTCTCAGTTCTGCGAGACGATATCGTTTCTTAAATCCCGATGATTGAGGAGTCTAGTCTGTTTTCAGTTAATGATTGGAACATTGTAGCGCAGCTCCCGTCCAATAAATCAATAAATGCTGTTTAATCTGTGACCGATCGCTGTAGCTGATCATCTCATAGACTTTATTACTAGTTATAGCACAAAATAAACATGAATAATCATCCGAAGGAGAGTTAAAATAAAGAGTACAGCTTTACGTTCCGTATCGTGTCTCGTGTTATCGCTCGATCAGTGTTTCAGTCGCGCAAATACGACAATATAACAATATAACATGTCACGTAACGTCACATTTACCTCAGGAAAAAAACACATTCTGTAGCTAATTCATTAGTTAGAAATAAACTGTGGAGAAGATTATTTTACTAAATATATGCAACGTTTTATATTTGCATTACTGTTTTCAATGTTTAACTTGTATTTTTATGACAGCCACCATTTAAATGTTTATATATAACAAAAAAAAAAACGCAAATTGATGTTGAAACCTAACCTAACCTAATTCTATTCTTATAAAAAAAAAAAACCTTGACACTTTTCAGATTTGCGCACTATTTACTAACTTTTTACAAAACAGACTAACTCTAATGTATCTAATCTTTTTGTATTCTGTTTTTATTTCTTATACAATTAACAACAAAAAAAAACTCTTAATATATTTTACAGCTGTAGTTAAGAAAAAATGGCATGTGCACCTGATATATATATATATATCCAAAATAATCGATTTTGAATCTAATCGCAAGCTTGTGCACGAGGATCGAATCAAATCGTAAAACTTGTGTGAAAGCCCAGCCCTAGTTCATCAGTACAAGTGCAGATGTGGAGAGAGGACACAGTTTAATAAGGTTCTGCTGCCCCATGTGTGTTTCAGGACAGGAACTACACCATCCACCTGAACCACACCAGTCTGCTGAAGGCCATTCTTCTGCACAGCGGCGTCCCAGAAGACAAACTCACACAGGCCTCCAACATACTGTGTGACTCCATGGTGATTCAGAGAGCCAAATTATGAGCTCGCACCCTCAGATCAAATCTCTTTACATTTACTTGACCTGGACTTTAAAGCGTACTCATGTGTCTCACTCCGTTATTTCTTAATTTCCACTTAATATTTTATAATTTCCTCTAATAATCAGCTTGCATCTCACTCTCACATCAATACACATAAATACACCACATCAGAGCAATACAAATATGGCAGACACCATTGATAACATCTATTACATTCACACTGGTGTTTTAAAGGAGGCAAGCAATTTGAATATTATGATTATAACTATAAATTATTATTTTTGTCATTATTAAATCATTGTCCTTAAGACAGTACATCAAGAACAGTACCATATTACAATAATATTATTTCAGTATTATTATCATAATACAACTGTACTGTAAAATAATAAATCTTTTTTTTATAAGTGCCATATTTATTGGAAAAAAAGTTACATAGGGTCATAATGGCATCATTGAGAGAAAAAAATGCAGATAAGTCCATATTTTTTTATAATTTTCAGTTTTACAGTTGAAATTATTATGATAAAAATTTTTTTTTAAATATTTTATTTTTTACTTTTTTTTTTTTAAAGAAAATTGTGTTTTATTTTTATTTGTTTTATTTAAAAATATTTATTTCACTAAAATTATTTTTATTGTTTTGTTTTATTTTTTATTTATTTTTATATAAAAAATATTTATTTTAATTATACTTTTATGATTTAAAATATATATATGTTTCTGATTTTAATAAAATCATTCTGATTTTAATAATTGAATATACCATATTTTCTGAAAAACAACATGTAATTTAATTATTTTATTATTACTTTTATAACTAATGCAGAATACTGGTAAATAGAATCAAACATTGTAAACACAATGTATTGTAGTTCATGTCACTCCACAACAAGTCCTTTACGTTTAACAGTATTCACAACAGGAATGTAAAATAAAAAAAACATGCAAATTATAGTCTCAATCAGCTTGTATTATAAACACAGAAAGCATGTGGGAGATGCGCTTTCTAAAAATAATCCAGATGCATGTTTTGTGGAAATAAAAGTCATAAAACTGAACAATAAGAGTCCGAGAGATGGTGGAAATGATCATGCATGTGATGTGTGTGAGCGGCAGGTTCACTCGGCTCTTATGTAACCTGGAATATATTTCTGTCTCTCTCTCACCTTCACACACACAGAGCGAGAAACTGACGAAGCGTGAAGTGGAAGCCAAATTCTTTAACCTGTCGTTGTCCAACAACAGCGTAAGTCACTTACTCAGAGCAGTAATCAGTAATCAGTGCTAAGTGTTCTTAATGCACTAATTGTCTTGTGATGCACATTACAGTGATCTTATTATAAATGTGAGTGTAAAGGCTTAAGTTGTTTAAGTGTTTTGTTTGAAACCTCAGTTGCAGACGCTGTATAAGTTCATCGAGCAGAAGGGCGACCTGCAGGAGCTGCTTCCTCTCATGAACTCTCTCACCAAACAGAAGAGTTCAGCCGTCGCTCAGATGGCCAAACAGGGCCAGAAAGATCTAGAAGAAGTCATGAGCCTCCTCAAGAAACTGGCCGTTAAACTACAGGCGAGTCATTTAAATGACTGTTCGTAAGTCTTATAGTCTTAGATTTTATTTTTGGCATTTTTTGACTTTTACTTCCTTCCAGAGCTGCACGATTAATCAAATATAATAAAAAATATATATATAAAGATAAAAAAAAATATATATATATATATAGAGAGAGAGAGAGAGAGAGAGATTGACATAAAATAAATGTTAAATAAAATGCAATGAAAAAATAAAAAGAGTTTTACTACAGCTAGTTGACCAATCAAATGTCTTTTTTTTGTTGAAATTCATACTTGAAACAGAAAATATATTTAAATATTAAAAATATCAATAAAAATGTAAATGCTATCTCAGTGATACTAAAATAATGTTAATTTAATGTTTTAAAATGAAGATATTATGACAGCTTTATATAATAGTATTGTAATATTACAATTGTAATTATAGTATTATTCTTAAACACTTGATTTATTTTATAATTTTTATTTAGTTTGTTACAATTAAATATTAAAATAGTAATATTTTGCATTTGTTTAGTTTTTTATTATATTTTATTTTGTATTATTATTGCTATCATTTATATAAATATTTTAATAATTTTATGTATTATTTTGAGAAATACCAACATTTTGGTTAAACTGTCCAACCCTAAAAACAAGCAGAGCAAAACCAGACTTTTTAAAATCGCAAAAAAAAAAAAAAAAAAGATCAGAAGTTTTTTCTTTTTTCTTCTCCTCCTCCTCCTCTGAGCGTTTGTCTGTGTGTTTTGTAGGTGGTGGTGAATCTGGGTTTGGTCTATAAGATCCAGCATCACTGCGGCGTCATCTTCCAGTTCGTGGCGTTCATCAGGAAACGCAAACGCACCGTTCCTGACGTCTTAGCGGCGGGAGGACGATACGATCATCTGGTAACATCAACATGAGCATACTTCTGAAATCATTCCAGCATAGGGCTGGGTTTAGACACAAATTCATTTTTTGATGGATGTCATTAAAACAAGATTGATTTATTCATAAACTTATTTGGTAAGTTGTAGGCTACTCTTTCTTTTAGCATCACACCTTCGCATGTTCATTTGTTTATTTCGTGCTGCTTATCGCCACTGCAGCGGTCTGTCACTCCACATTAAACAGCACCACAACGCCATTTATTGTCTGAACACTTAAATAAATAGTGAGAGTTTTAAATCCGATACTTTTTTATATAAAAATATAAAAACTGACAAAACAAAGCTTAGTGTGATTTATTGTACGGGAGGTGCACTACAATGTTCCGTTCGTTAACTGAAACCAATCTGTTCTAGGGATTTAAGAATCTATATTTTTTCATAAAAATAAGAATCTATTGAAATCAGTTAAATTAGATTTTTTTTTTAACCCAAGCACTATAAATTTCTCTTAATAACAATTTTTTATCAAACCACAAAAGTAAACGTAAAAATAAAATATTATTTTTTTAAATAATTTTTACTAATAAATATCTATTTTATTTGTAAAAAGAAACCTATGCAGTGTTTTTAAAACGCCATTTATTGTTTGAACACTTAAATAAATAGTGAGAGAGTTTTAAATACGAAACTTTTTTTAATATCAAAAGTGACTAAACAAAGCTTGGACGGGAGGTGCGCTACAATGTTCCATTCATTAATTGAAAACAATCAACTCTAGGGATTTAAGAATCAATATTTTTTGGTAAAAATGAGAATTTCTTTTTTTTTTTACCCAAGCATTATAAATAACTCTTAATTACAGTTTTTAATCAAACCACAAAATAATTGTTTTAATTTTAATTTTAATTTTATTAATCTCTATTTTATTTGTAAAAAGAAACCTATGCAGTGTTTTCAAAATTTTAATTACTGTTTCTGTAGCTGAGATATGATTCAGTTGTATTCATTAATGCGATTTCTAATTGATGTATTTGTTCTTATGTTATTACTGATTATCTTTAACACTTTAATAGTTGAAATGTATATTAGTCTAGTTGTTTTGGTCTGGTATTTTTGATGAAAGCGTAGCAAAAGTTCCTCTTGTAAGCCAAAGTGTTCTGTAAGATGCTGTTTTTGGCTCGTGCTATTCATCTGCAGTCAGTTTATTTGACCCGATGCTTTGGGGTTTTCCGTGACAGATCAAGGAGTTCCACGGTCCGGCAGTGTCCGGTCCCGTCCCATATGCGGTTGGCGCTAGCATCGCTCTGGATAAGATCTGCTCGGCTGTGTCCAGCCTGGAGGAAGCGGTGAGTTTCAGAGGAGTGTGATGCCAGCGCTGCGTCTGGTCTGGTCTGGTCTGGTCTCATCTCTCTGTCTCCGTCTGTCAGCCTCCTGTGAGCTCCTGTGATGTTCTGGTGCTTCCTGTGGGTCAGTCCTCCACCAGCAGAGCCATTAAAGTCACTCAGAAGCTCTGGGCCGCCGGAGTCTCCTCAGACATCGTCTATGACGTCTCGCAGGTCAGTGTCCCAATCGAGAAAAATATTTGCTTTGGTTCGTTTGTGTTCGTTCTGTCACATCCATAAATGAATCCGATTTAGCAGGAATTCACATTAGCCAAATCACTTTGAGATGATTAAATATTTAATATTTAGAACTGTAGGTGTTAAATTATTGCATATCAAGCTTTAATCTCACAAGGAACAAAATGAAAATATCCTGCAAGACGGAAATCATTGAGATGCTTCATTAAAGGTCATAATACGTTTTTTTTTTCATTGATATAGTTTTATATTTTTTGTTAATATTTTGAATTAGATTTTATTTTTTATATTTTATTTATCTGCTTCAATTTTAGTTTTTTTTTTTGCCTAGTTAGTTATTTTTTTTTTAATGCCTGTAGTTTTTTTTTTTTTTTTTTATCAAAATTTTACATCATTGTAATTTTAATATATATTTATATATAATATATATATATATTTAGTTAATTGATGTATATATATATATAATAATAAATAATAAATATATACAGTACACACAAAATATAAATCACAATTATTTGTTTAACAGCACTAAAACAAACCTTCAGAAATAGAGAGAAATCAAACATTTTGATGTAAGTGCTGAAATAAACTATTTAAAGACTGGAATTGAAATCTACAGATGGAAATAGATAAAGTACAATTAAAATAAAATGTGTGTTTTGTTTTCTTTCCACTAGTCTGAAAGACGAGACATGATGTAGAAGCAAAATAGACTAAAGGTTCTGCCATAAATCAACACATTTGAGTAGTAAAATTAAAATAAATCTTGTTTTAGTGGGAAAATTATAAAAATGTAGTGAGTTTAAGTTAAACACGAGATTAAATATTTGCTAGTGGGGTCAGAAAAATAATCTAGTTCTTTTCAGTTAAATTTCAGTTTTAACATATTTGTACTGTAAAAACAAGACGGAAATAGAGAAGAAGTATGTGAGATTAAAGGTTCAGAGCTGAGAACCAGAGAAGCATTCATCAATCCAATAAAGTAAAATGCCATGAAATAAATACAACGAGAGAAAGCAGACCATGCATCAGTTGTGACGTTCTCAATAATTCTTGCGAAAACAAGACAAAAATAAATAAATCTGTGTCATTGACTGATTGAATCCTTACTGAACCACAAGTCATTATTCGTATTATGTTCAACTCCAAACCACAGCCATTAAATTCCAGGGTGGATCTCTACTGATCCTCAGTATCTGACGAGACTATCGAGCTCTGATCCGCTCTAATGAATGCAGTCAGATGTTGTAATGAAGATTATTATTCTCCATTTGTGCCACAGTCACAGGAAGCTCTTATGGAGCACTGCAGACAAGCTGGAATCACATTCATGGTGCTGGTGTCCGATAAAGAAGGAAATTACCTGAAGGTAAATCACATTAACGCCTGCGCTGAAGACTGTAAAGAGTGTGATCTGACACAAGCTCTCTTCTCTTCCCATCAGGTGAAGTCCTTTGAGAAAGACCGTCAGTCGGAGAAGAGAATCCCCGAGTCAGAACTGGTCGAACACTTCATCCAAAAGAGCCGGACCAAACTCTCCGAAGAGAGAAACAGGTGATGAACGCTGACGTTTACGACCGTAAACCCTGTGTCAGAGTCCAGAGGAAACATCTAATGCTGTTTTTCTCTCTCATTTTTGCCTAAACCAGAGAGATTTCTGAGAGTTCTTCTCTCCAGAATCCAAAGGGATCATTACTGGGAAACTCAGGTACATTATTGGGTGATTCAGTGTTGTGTAGTACTTCACACTTTCTTTGTCTCTGGCAGATACTGCATTTAAAACCTTGAAAGAAAATAACTGAGGTTTGTCCAACAGATGTTTGAATCTTCTCGTGTGTTTGGTGTCCATCAGGTCTGTCTGAATCACACGGGAGCAACACCATGAATGTGAACCTCATACCACCTGAGAAAATCTCCGCCAGCTCCCGACGGAGATATGAGACGCAGGTCAGCACAACTACCTCACATCTGACATCATGCGAAACACACTTTCTTACTCATCTTATACCCTTAAGGCTTGTAAAGAGTGTCCTTGATTCAGACCCGTCTAGTGATGAGCCAGCGGATCTGAACCCCTGCCGTTCTGTGCTCCGCTTTTATAACATACGAAGAAAAGCTTTTGTGTTCTGTCCATTTGCATTATGAGCATGAAAGTATTTCTGTCTTTCAGATCCAGACACGACTGCAGAATCTGAGCAGCAACTTACAGAACAAGAGCAGCGACATTGAAGTGCTGGCTGTGAGTATATGATGTCACTTCCTGCTCTAATATCATCACTGATGCATTTGGCAGATGCTTTTATCCAAAGTGACTTGCATCATATTTGCCGATATTTGTTATTTTTAAATAATTGGCATCAGAACGTGCCAAGAATACAGAAACTTGCATCCATTCAGTGTATGCATTAGCGATCAACTAATATAACAACCGATATTTGGTATTTTTGTTAATTATCGGCTTTTATAGTATTTCTGTGTGGCAGATAAGTATCATAAACAGCTTCTTTTTTGACAGAGACAAGAATGCTGCAAATTAAATTAATTTCAAGGTATACATTAGTGGTCAAACAGTATATTGCCATGATTGATATTTGCCATTTTTAAAATATCGGCACCGATTATTTTATTAAATTAGTGTTACCTGAACTTTATTTGAGAAAATATGATTGCCAGTCGGCACAAACTTATCAGATTACTGAGTGTACATGGATGTAGTGTTTACTTTCATTTTATTTGTGTTTTTAACTATTTCTTTAGTTGTGAAAAATACCATATTAGGATTTTAAAAAACTAGTTTCGAAAGCATAAATGTCAATTCATTTTACAATAAATTTTCTACTTTAGAAAATATCTTTAAATAAATTTCATTGCAGGAATTATGCATCTTATTTAAATTAAGTAGTGTAATATCGTTTATATCGGCTTTTTTTGTCTGCTCTTTAAAATATCGGTACATTTTATGAGCTCAAGCATTACATATTTATTTGTATTTTAATTATTTTTGAATTTGCGAAAAATACTAGTGTGTTAGTATAGAATGAAGATGCTAAACCACAAATCACAAATCATTTTCATACTGATTTATTGCACAATTAATTATTTCTAATTCAGTAAATATGGATCTAAATGTCATCGCAGCAATTGTTAAGCATCTTATTTAAATGAAATGGTGTAATATCATATATATTGGCTTTATATTGGCCACTGGCTCCTAAAGATATATGCAATCCTTTTTATTTGTGTATTTAACTATTCCTATATTTGAAAAAAATACTGTAATACGGTTATTAGTGCAAATGTGCAAATCTGTTTATTTTATAAAGTTCATAGTGATTCACTGTACAATTATTTCTAATTTAACAAATATGAATCTCAATTCCACTGCATGAATTTTATGCATCTTATTTAATTAAATAGTGTAAAATGATATATATATCGGCCTTGGTTTGGAGTGCTTCCTGTTGATTGGTACGCAGTGTTTACATGGCACCGAATCCGTCTGTGGGTTTCTGTAGATAAGCCTCTATTGTGTCTGAGAACCTGACCTTCACAGTCTCTCCTGTCACATTCCTCCGCAGGTCGATCTGCCCAAGGAAACCCTCATCAACTTCCTGTCCCTCGAGGTTTGTACCACTTGCTATTATTATGAGCTATTCTGAGTAAGTGAATGGCATTCCAGTGGAAAACATAAAGAGGAAGAGAGGGGGATCCTGTTTGCTGACAGCAGGACTCGAGCTTTCCTTGTGATGAGGGAAACCCTCTACATCAACATGAGTCTCTGCTACAGGAAGAACACTCTGTGCATGTCCTTTAACCAGGAACAAACATGAGCTCGCACAGAATGATGGGATATTCCACACTAACAAAGGCCTTCAGTTATTCACCAGTTCAGAGTGTGAGGAAAAACACTCAAGTCCACCAAGCCACACTGAGTGATTATGAAAGTGTATTTTATTTTTATTATTCATTTTTCAAGATGTTTTATTTAGCATTTAAAAAATGCAGGAAAAAAGGAGATAAAACAAAATTATATATATATATATATATATATATATATATATATATATATATATATATATATATATATATATATATATATATATTAATAAAAGTCTTCTGCTTACTAAAGCTGCATTTATTTGATCAAAAATACAGTAAAAATATTATTATGATTTAAAACATCTGTTCTCTGTGTGAATCTGTGTTAAAGTGTAATGTATTTCTGTGATGCTCCGCTGTATTTCCAGCATCATTCCTCCAGTCTTCAGTGTCGCATGATCTTCAGAAATCAGAATAATATGCTAATTAATTAAATTTAGTTTGGTAAGGATGCATTTAATGACTCATTGACAGTAAAGTGTTTAAAATTAAAAAATGGTTCAAAAGATTTTTTATTTCAAATAAATGTTGTTCATTTGAACTTTCTGTTCAACTTTCTGTTCATCTGTGAATCCTAGAAAATAAAATGCATCAAGATTTACACAGAAATATTGTGCAGCACAACTGTTTTCAACATTGATAATAATCAGAAATGTTTCTTGACCAGTAAATCATATTTTCATGATTTCTGAAGATCATGTGACACTGTTTTTCTAATCTAAAACATTAAACATTCATAATTACAGTTCTCCCATGTTAGAAATAGGTCAGTTTTAATTCTCAACTTAAATTGAGTTCTTACATATCGTATATTTCTTAATTTCTACCCCTGAATGAGTGTCTGAGATATGATTCCTCATCGTTTGTGTGCTAACTGGAGTATTTAATGCTGAGGCTGTTGTTTGTCTCTCAGTTTGATAGTGAGGAGCAGTTTAACATCAGTGTGAAGACGCTTCTCTCTCGGCTGCCCAAACAGAGGTACCTCAAAGGCATCTGTGAGCAGATCTACCACTTTAAGATCTCCAAAAGGTACTACAAGTTTACAATCTCAGTTTACATATCGCAGTTCAGACTTTTTTTTTTACAATTACAAGTTTACAATCTCAGTTTACATATCGCAGTTCAGACTTTTTTTTACAATTACACGTTTACAAACTCAGTTTACATATCGCAATTCAGACTTTTTTTCTTTACAATTACAAGTTTACAATCTCATTTTACATATTGCAATTCAAATTCTTTTTTTTTTACAATTACAAGTTTACTATATTAGTTTTATATATGTTTACATCTCGCAATTCAGACTTTTTTTACAAGTTTACTATATTAGTTTTATATATGTTTACATCTCAAAATTGAGACTTTTTCTTTACAATTACAAGTTTACAATCTCAGTTTACATCTTGCAATTCAGTCTTTTTTTTCTTTACAATTACAAGTTTACGATCTCGGTTTACAAATCGCATTTCAGTTTGTTTTTTTTTTTACAAGTTTACACATCGCAATTCAGACTTTTTCTTTTTACAAGTTTACAATCTCATTTTACATATCGCAATTCAGACTTTTTTTTTACAATTACAAGTTTACTATATTAGTTTTATATATGTTTACATCTCGCAATTCAGACTTTTTTTTTACAATTACAAGTTTACTATATTAGTTTTATGTTTACATCTCGCAATTCAGACTTTTTTTTACAAGTTTACTATATTAGTTTTATATATGTTTACATCTCACAATTGAGACTTTTTCTTTACAATTACAAGTTTACAATCTCAGTTTTCATCTCGCAATTCAGACTTTTTATTTACTATAAAAAATTTACAATAGCAGTTTACATATGTTTACATCTCACAATTCAGATTTTTTTTTCTTTACAAGTTTACAATCTCAGTTTTCATCTCGCAATTCAGACTTTTTCTTTACTATTAGAAATTTCCAATATCAATTTACATGTTTACATCTCACAATTCAGATTTTTTTTTTTTTTTTTACAAGTTTACAATCTGTTTTCATCTCGCAATTCAGACTTTTTTTTACTATTAGAAGTTTACAATATCAGTTTACATAATTAGTTTTTTTTTTTTTTTTTTTTTACAATTGTGAGTTTACAAGTTAATACAACATCTATGTATTTTTGACACTTTTTTTTTTCTCCCCCGAAGTTTGCGTTTTTTATATCTGCTGAATCAATCTTCCATACAAACAGCATACAAATATCTTATTCTGAAAGGATAAAATCAGTCTTTAAGCTCAGGAGTAACCGATCTGAAACAAATATTTGCCGTAAGGGCAAGAAAAATAGACGTACTGGTTGAAATCTCATGATGACACGCTGAAAGTCTTGAACTGAAGAAATCAAATATCATGTCTTGATTTCCTCTTGATTTGCTGTTCTGTGTGTTTTCAGGATGGCTGTGGTGGTTCTTTACAGCTACAGAGACGATTATTACAAGATCCTGCTCTGATCTCTGATTTCACTGCATTTTAAAGCTTTAGAGATTCTGCGGTTAAACCAAGCTGTGTTTGTACGGCGGATTCGATGCCAAAGGCTGATGAGCATCATCTGAAGGGTCCAGTCATCAATCATATTATTAACGATTCCTGTGAAATCACAATTGAATACTGTACAGTCCACAACTGAAGGAAATAAAATATTTTCCTGTATCACATGTTGTCTTGCTTTTGTTTTTTAAACATTGAAAAATTTAATGTAGTTATATTCAAATTATTTTTACTGTTATAGTAATAGTATATACTTTGAATTCACGTTTTAATAATAATTTTTATTTTTGTTACTTAGTTCAATGTGTTATTATTTGTTTGTTCCAGTTGGTCATTTTCATATTTTACTTTTGGCTTTTTTTTTTTATCAACATTGTTTCGAGTTCATGAGCCTCAGTTTTTAAGCGAAGAAAAATATTTATAAAAATGATATATAAGTAATTTTAATCATATTAAATACAAAATATGTGGTACTTTAATGAAAGTTGATGAAAAGATCGAATATTTGCCAATAGTAAAGTATAACGAGAAAAGTACAGGGGAAATTACAAATGAAGAGTTTATTTGCAAAAACAGATTTTCATAAATCATGTTTATTTTTTATATTATGTTTTTTCATTCGCTGTATTTTTCTATTATTATTTAATCAAAACAACCCTACTGCAGTTTAATATTAATTGTATTGCAGGATAAAAAAATAAATAAATAGGATTTTAATTTTTTTTTAAAGGTTTTAAGTTATAATTTTTGGCAAATGAACTCTTCAAATATTATCAGATTTTTGGGGTACAAAGTCAGGATGTTACAGTCAAATGTGAAAATACTAACTAGCATTTTCAGGAAAAAGAAAATCCTCTCCAGGTCATAATGTCTTGAACACAATAATTAGGTTTAACAAACATTCACACAATTCATATTTATTTCAAAAACAAATGTACATGTTACAGCTGAACATCTGTTGGATCATATTGACTGGTGATGAAAGTCAAATCAATAAAAGCTGATATAAAGCAGACAGACAGTTTATAAAATCTGTACAGCAGCTTTGGGTTTGGGACAGAAATCAGTCACTAGAGTATAGTTTTAATAAATAAAAGTGAAAAAATAAATAAGATACTTTCCTCTACTATTTTTATGGTTTTTGTACATTTATCATTTACTGTAATTGCTCAAACTCAAACCAACTATAATCCACATGTGATTGATTCAGACTAATGAAGCTGAAGTGAGAAACATCTCCCTCAGTGCATTGATTGACACTCAACTGCAAACATGTGACCTCTGACTCTGCCAATCACAACAGAGCTCATTTACATACCTCTTAAAGATACAGTATATATATATAAAAAAACCTGTTTAACAGAGAGAGCAATCGAATGAAAACAAAAACTGTATGGATGAATAAAACCCTGAATGAATATGACTCCCTACAAAACTAGGGACAAAAACTGGTTTCTAGAGAAGCAAATAAATTACTTATACTATTATTTATATATAAAACATTTATTTTAATATAGAAATATAATATATGTATACACCTATCCATAACTTACACTTTCTATCAAAAGTTTCTGAACAGTAAGATTTTTTTGTTTTTATAAAAAGTCTCTTCTGCTCACCAAGACTGCATTTATTTGATCAAAAATACAGTAAAAATAGTGAAATATTATTCTAATCTAAATCATGTTTTCTGTGTGAATCTGTGTTAAAGCGTAATTTATTTCTGTGATGTGCAGCTGTATTTCAGCATCATTCCTCCAGTCTTCAAATTTTACATTTTTTACTGTATTTTTGATCAATCTGAATAAATCATCTCTCCATCGATGTATGGTATGTATATTTTACATATTTAATATATAAATACATATTTGTTGCTTGTGTGTTATGGATGGAAACAGCATTCCCTTGAGAAATTAAAAGAGTTTAATAATTTAATAAGTTAATAAGTTTAAGAGAATAATGTGATGATGCCTGCAGATGCTGTCTAGTTAGACGACTCGTTAGGGTTCGGAAGGGAGGACTTGAGAGGATCTGAGTTCGTTATGAACACACAGCAATGTTCAGACCGGCAACAAACTACAAGTAAAACACTCGAGTGTATAGAAAGGAATAAACAGACGGAGAGAATATGAGCACGATCTCTTCTCTCTTAGGAGTCGAGGTCCGTCTGGTTCCTGAACCTTTGGTTTGTTTCTGCATCATGACACCGAAGCTCCTCGTCCCGATAAACTGTGTTCCTGTTTAGTTTGGACGCTCTGATCGTCATGAAAACACTAAATAAAGCAGGAGATGATCACAGAGCTAGCGCTGGACGTGTCCGTTAGAGAGAGAGATGCTCTGGAACAGGCTTTCTCTGGACGGCTCCATGTAGACGACTGAACTCTTGTTCTTGTGTTTCTGTAAGATCACCGTCTGCCGGACACACAGAGAGAAACACAGAGAAATACATCACTGCGTTCGGACGCCCTGCTTTATATGTGGTGTTCATGAGAGGATTAGAATAGCTCTATTTGGAAAGAATCAGGCGAGGATGATTGGGGTGTGCAAAAAATGTAAAATTAATGGTTTGTTAAAGGTGCAAAAAATAAAAGCTGTTGGTGAGTACAAAAAATTTGAGATAAAAAAATATTTTTTTTTGGAATTAGTTGGGAAATAAATGAAACAATTTTGTAGGAGATAAAAAAAATGTAATTATTTGTTGGGTTTGAAAAAAAAATAAAACATATATTTGTTTTGCGTGCAAAAATTTTTTTTGGTGAGTGCAGAAAATAGGCTAGTAATAAAACAAATATTTGTAGGAGAGTGCAAAAAAAGACGTGCAAAAATATATTTTTATATTTTTTGGGGTGTAAAAATTTGCTGGAAAATGATTTGCTGGAGACTAAAAAATACACACAAAACAAGATTTTTCATGGGTGCAAAAAAAAAAAGTTCAACACCTAAACGAGTAATAAAAAAGTTATTTGTTGGTACAGAGTCCCACATGTGACATGCAAAAAAATAATAATAATAATAAACAAAAGAATAATATCTTTAGGAGAGTGAGCATTGTTCTTTATGAAAAAAAGGTGTGCAAAAAAACAAAAAATATTTGTTGGAGTGGAGAGAATAAACAAAATAAAAGAGATTTGTTTGGGGTGCCAAAACCTTAATATAGATCTATAAAATATATTACAACCTTAAAAAATGTCAACATGAAATTTTGAATATTTTTAATCAATATATATATAATATTTGCTCAGAAATGCGTCACATTGACGCAGTGTGCAAATGAAGTTCATGTCTCTTGTTTTTGTAATCATGATGATATATGATACTCGAATGCTGAGATACTTCACAATGCATTCCAGGTTTAACGGCTCTTATGACGTCGTTAGTTGTTGTGTAACGAGTTCTGAGTCGCTCACCTTCTTGGGCGCGCCGTAGCAGGACATCTGAACCCAGCTCTTCCTGCCAGGTCACCAGGATGGCCACCAGGAGGAAGATGACCACAGCCAGCAGGATTCCCGCCAGAATCCAGGCTGCTGATTGGTAGATGAGCGTCACTCCGTCTGACTCGGATCGTCCCGCGAGAAAACATCACCAGCTACACGAGAGAACATTTGACATCAGAAACCATCGATCCTGTAATATGTAATCATAAAATCCTGAGAAATCCTAAAATAATAATAAAAAAACACTTACTAAAATCTGTAATAAAATTGTCAAATAAAATAATTAAAAAGCACTACATCTGAATCATTAAAACACAAAAAAACATAAAGTTAAATTGAAAATAATATTAAAACAAAAAAAATAATAGCATGCAGACTAAAATGTATCATTAAAATGTATAATAAAAAATTAAAAAATTGTAACAAATGAATCAAAATAAATACTTGTATTAATAAATTGTTCAATTTAAAATACTTAATCAAACAATATAACATTTAATGAAATTACGTTTTATAAAAAAATTAATTGAATTAAAACGTTTAAAAAATTTAATAAATATCAAAAATAAAATAGAGCATTAAAATGTAAGTATAAAGGGTTAAATTACAATAACAAACATATTATTAAAATGAAAACAAATCATAAACTAATAAATAACTAAATGCGAACCAAAAAATTCACATTTAATCAAAAATGTAAAGAACTAAAATAAATAAATCAAAATGAAATGCTAAAAAAAATAAAAATAAAAATAAATTTACGCTACTAAACACTAATCATTAAAAACCTACAATTAAAGTAGTTTTAAAACAAAAGTAAAATGCTTACTAAAAATTCTAAAACATGAATTAAATTAAACTAAAACAACATAAAGCTACTGAAAAATTATAATAAAAATCCAGCAATATTAAAATGAATCAAATTAGCAGCA
Source organism: Carassius auratus (assembly GCF_003368295.1). Taxonomy (NCBI): domain Eukaryota; kingdom Metazoa; phylum Chordata; class Actinopteri; order Cypriniformes; family Cyprinidae; genus Carassius; species Carassius auratus. Next base: position 35,589 of record NW_020526115.1, read on the forward strand.
GTGTGTTCCCTCATCTAATCGCGTCTCGTATTGTTGTATTTACGTGTGACGCTGTGCAGCGGAGGAGCGGCGCTGATCCAGTCCTCGGTGACAGACGTCCACAGCATCACCGGCGCTGACGAGCTCGTTATCTCTGCACACACATCATCATCCCTTCATCATCATCATCAAAAACCAGCTTCAAGAGATGAACACGGAGGACAACAATGAGAAGGAAAAACTGACGGAGAAATTTGCTTGTTCTGTCCTCGGACTGAAACATGTTGAACAGGAAACATTCGAGTGAACCGATATCACAGGAATATTCGCCACAGGAGCTTATAGACTAATGCTGGGATGCCCAAACTGGGGTTTGTGAAAAAAATAAAAATAAAAATCATAAATAATTAACTTTAACAAAAACATTACATTTAACAAATTACTCCAAAAAATAAAATAACAAGAAATAAAATAAAAACAAGAATAAAATATTGAATAATTAATTATTTAAATATTAAATATTTTATAAATCCTAGCAATTAAAACAAAACATTACAAATTAAAACAAAACTGAATAAAATGATAAAAATAAATCAATAAAAATTAAATTAAAATACATATACAATGTTTAAATAAATAAAAAATAATAATAAATAAAATGAATTACTAAAATGTACAATTTAAATAAATACATTTAAAATAACAGCAACTAGGACAAAACACACAAAAAAAAATAATGAATATGTTAAATAAAAATAAAACACTTAAAAAGTTAAAATAAGTATAAAATAAAAATAATAGTTAATAAAAATACATGTCAAATTAAAAAGTAAAAATTTTGAATGACAAAATAAAAACATTAATTAATAATTAATAACACACACACACACACGCACACACACACACACACACACACACACACAGAGACACACACACACACACAGAAACAGACACACACACACACACAGACACAGACACAGAGTGTTTCTTGAGCAGTAGTAATGATGCTGGAAATACAGCGGAGCATCACAGAAATAAATTACACTTTAACACAGATTCACACAGAAAACCACAGATTTACATTGTAAAACTATTTCAGATTTTTTACTGTGTTTTTGATCAAAAAAGGCAGTCTTGGTGAGTTTCAGAGAGTGTTTTGTGTGTGGTACCGTCACAGCCGGGGCAGCACTGGTGGTCTCGGAGCACAGGGTGGGCACAGGTGGGCACAGGGCAGGGATCAGCACACACATCTCTCGACCCGCGTGACAGAAACAGTCTCTGCAGCCGTCGTGCATCCGTCTCCCCTCCTGGAAACGCTGGCGCTCGCCGTAGACAGAAGCTGGACGAGACGCTGGTGCTGGACACACGTCTGTCTGCGTCTGAACACCACACAACAACAACAACAACAACAACAATCAACAGAAGAACATTAGAAAATAACAGTAAACATCGTAAAAACTACAGCGGACAAAACCAGTCAGACGATTATGAGTAAACCGCACAAAAACATCCAGCTTACAATCCAAAAAAACCCCAAAACAATATATATATATATTACTGTAGTTTTAATAATATTGAGTTTACAAAAGTTGCTTTTATTTTCCGTGTTCGTTTTAATTTTATTAAACGTTTTTGTAATTTTGTTGTGTTTTTGTCATTTTAGTTTTTATTTTTAAAAGGTCTTTATAGTTTATAATTACTATGTTTTAACAATATTTTAAGTTAGTTTTTATTTTAATATTTTCCATTTTAATTTAATTTAAATTTTATATAACGTTTTAATAATTTATATAATAGAGTGTTTTCGTAATTTTTACTACTTTTTGTTTTTTAAGTAGGTCTTTTTAATCTTTCATTATTATTAAGGTTTTTAATAATATTTTGAGATTTTTATTATTTTCAATTTTAATTTTATTTTACATTTTTGTAATTTTGTTTTGTGTTTTTGTTATTTTTACTACTTATCTTATTTTTTTTAATAGGTCTATACAGTTTTTATTATTATTTTTTTAAATAATATTTTTAAGTTAGCATTTATTTTTATATTTCCCTTTTTTATTTGAATTACAGTTAATGTTTTGTAATTTTGGTTTATACTTTTGTAATTTTTATTAGTTTTTTAATATTTCTATTTAGATTTGTATTATTTAGATTTTGGTTTTTATAATTTTTTTTAGTTTCATATTTTCCATTTTCAATTTCATTTTCATTTAAATTATTTATATATTTATTATATATATTTTTATATTTTTTTTTTTTTTTTTTTTTTATATTTTTTTAATGGTGATAAGCCTGCATTCAATGATTTTTAAAATGTAAATCAGCATAAATTAAAGAGAGTACAAACTATAACTCAGTGTATAAATACTTCATGATTTAAACGTCATTCTGTTGATATCCTATTATAACTCCTGACTTCTGTCTCCAGCTGAAATAACATCCTCTGAACGTCTGATATTTTGCCAATAATGAGTTTATAATGATGCCGTGGATAAACTGAACTGAATGAACCAGTTAAAGCAACACACATAATTACAAGAAAAACCAAAGCAGTGATTTTTTCAGCATCTAAGTGTGTTTACCTTCTTAAAAAGACTTTTAGTGCAGTTTTCATGTCTAAATATTTAAGCAGTTTTCTGAAAACTGGTCCAGATGTTTCAGAAAAGCTGCTGTGATTTTACGAAGTGCTCGTGACTGAACACAGAATGAACTCCACAAACACATGACAGAGTTAAAATAACCTTCCTCCAGCAAACACAGATCATCAGCTGGAAACAACTGCAAACCACAGCCCCTGCACGGATCAATCTGCTCAGACTGAAGTTATGACAGCAGACGAGTGATGATCTGAACCAGCAGCCTCGTTTATAACACACACACACACACACACACACAGCACACACAACACACACGCACACACACACACACACACACCACACACACACACCACACACACACACACACACACACACACACACACACACACACACACACACACACACACACACACACACACACAACACACACACACACACACACACACACACACACACACACACACACACACACACACACACACACACACACACACACACACACACACACACACACACACACACACACACACACACACACACACACACACACACACACACACACACCACACACACACACACACACACACACACACACAC
>NW_020526116.1:0-38270 GCF_003368295.1 Carassius auratus
TTTTTTTACATAAAATTACTGTATAATTGACAAATATATTTTTTTTTTCTACCATGATTTTGGTAAAAAAAAAATAATAATAAGTTGTCTACTGTAAAATTAGGGTTACAAAACCAGTATATCGTATGTCTGTATCTTTTACAGATTCCAAATTTCACTCTTGACATTTTCCTGGCAACCACAGCTGCCGGTATTTTACCATAAATTTGAAAGTTTTTTTTACAGTGTAGTTTCTCATGTAGAACAATTTAGACTGGACTGTGAAGATAAATCCAAATATGTGCATCAACACTGAAAAAGTGAATCTCACCAAAAAAGTGCCAAGAAATTTCAGATCAAATTTCACAACAATTAGAATCACTGGACCTTTTTATATTTGGCAGGTACTAAAAATTAGGAAGAAGGAAATTGTGCTTCCTTTTCATAAAACTAGTGCCTCAATGTGGAAAAAATGTTAAAGGGGTGGAATATGGGGCAGTCGCTTGCTTGCAAAGAAAATGCACACTCAAAATAGTTAATCTTCCATGTTATGACTGTTCAAACAGGTCAGAAGTAAAAAGAGTAATGCATCACCAAAATCCCTCAAAACTTATTCACCATTATAAATTTTACTAAAGTTTCAAAAAAACACCATACTCAAGTTATCAGAAGGCTCAACTATAAATTCATGCTGGATAAGTGTATTGCACTGCAGGTAAATTTATGTTTTATCTGTGCCAATTGACATTTGAGATTTTGTAGCAAATGCAATAGTACCAGACCCCCGCAAGATGAGGGAACAACTAAAACTACCCAACGTGGTTTTCTATTCAGACCTAAAATTCTCTTCAGTTAGATTCTGTGAAAATCACACAGACACCCTGACAAAAACACTAGAAAGGTTACCCAAAAGGTTTGAAGACGTTAGCTGTGTCCCAAAATTGAGTGTACGCACTTCGAAGGCCACGGACTTCAAAGACCGGTCTCCGAAGTGACGACGAAGGGTCCTCCGAAGTGCGTGGATGCTCCGCCTTCGCAGAATTTCCTAATTCCTCCACCTGGTGTTTCCGATTAGCGCTCTGTCGCATAGCAACGGTGCGAGCGAGCAGAAGCACTGATGATGAGGGACAATCCTGCCATGAGAGGTGGAGCCAGAGCGGTTTTTGTTTGTTTTTATGTTTTACTTCAAAGTGGAGAAGCCTCCGGCATAACCAAGACCGAGGCCAAGTTGCACTGGTTTGCTGCGTCAGTAGTTAATATACTGCACTACCTATCATGATGATTTATGACTTTGACCTTTGACCTTTTGACAGGTTGAACTTCCGGTACCTTATGATGGATGGGCGGAACTTTCCGACTTCAGGGTTAACCTATGACCTTTGGCAAGCATCGATCATGTGCTTTTGACAGAAAGTTTTACCCTATTGACCTAATTAGTTTTAAATCATGGTTTTGACGGCTAGTTTAAACGTAAGATGAAAGACTCCTCACGCATCGATCATGTGGTTTTGACAGAAAGTTTTACCCTATTGACCTGTTAGTTTTAAATTATAAAGGTATATGAAAGACTCCTCAAGCATCGATCATGTGGTTGTGACAGAAAGTTTTACCCTATTGACCGTTAGTTTGTTTGAAGTGTGTGCCGGTTGTTTGAACTCTGCGTCAGTTAGCTTGTTTGAAGTTTATCACAGTTATACGGTTATGTGTGTGGTTATAAGGCTTCTCCCCCTCCCATTACATTTATGAGCGGTGTATAAATGGGGTCGGTGTGTTCTACACGCATCACCGGAAAGGGAAACATGAGCTACATGAGCATGGATGGTTTATCCTCCCCTCAATCGGCAGATTTGGGACTGGAGCAACAGGATGTTGAATAGCCTGACTATGGCGCCGAGAAAACCTTTCGGACACATCCGTTTGACAAGTTTTCTCCATGAAATTTCAGAATGGACTAAAGGTGAATTTATGATGCGTAGTAACCGCGTATTCGGATACAAATTTCACAAACCAACTCGAGTCGTTACGCTCTACACCACCGACGGCCTCGGTGAGTTTCAGGCTGGGGAAGACGAGTGTCTGGTATTTCCTGAAAAGACTGGTCTCTATTTACAAACGTGTCTGGAATGATCTGAATGACGGCGGCGAGGAGCCTTTGTACGTGGCGGAGTGGGACGGGACGACCCCGAATGTCCGGTACCGTGTGGTGGGTGACCATACTCAAAAGAGACCGAATGATTCTGTTTACATATTCTGCTGTAAAGACAAGACAAAGCTCAACAACACACGGTTTGGACGCATCCTGCCTAACGAGCATCACGATCTGTATGAAATGCAGTTTTTGTTCAAGTGGTGCGATCTGGATCTACTGAATAGGCTTTTTTCAACCATCAACAAAATGTTCAAATGGTGTGACATGCATGACGGATACAACAAAATTAAAGTGCAACTGTTCCACCCCGAGAGATGTGCTCGGAGCAGCACATACTCTCTGCCGTCCCCGCCCATTCACTACAACCATTCTAAAGCTCCACGCTCGGACCTCGTCAAGCGCCGTGTATAAATCAAGGCTGAAGCGCTCCAACGCCCCCCACCCCCACCCCCCCGCTCCCTCCCCTTTTTTCCACAGCGATCATAAAATACCGCGACTCGACCCTCCCGAGCATCATTTATAAACCATGGCCGAAGACCACGTATGCAGCTGCGGTATCTCTTTCGACAGCATTCTCGACCCTTCCGACGACGCAACCCTACATACTCCGGCTGACGCCGGCGGTCCATCGGGCCTCCACAACGACTGGGTCTCGGCTAAAACGGTCAGACGGCGCATAGAGTTAGAATCGTGCCTTGAAAATGATTGGGCTCCCAACAACATCGTCACCGCTGAAGCCTCGGACCTCCAAAACTACTTCGGACCATCTATCAACGTAGCTTAGACTCAGATCTGATGATCGGGACCCCCAGCCCCCAAAGAGGGGACAAAAGTTTAGGGGTCCAATCGCAAGACTCCTCTACATTCGACCGAACCCTTCCTCATTCTAATCCTGACTTCGACGTCGTAGACGGATGTTTCACCGATGTCGGATTCAAAATCGTGAAAGCCGCGACCGTGGTTTTACTGCAACATCTCATCAACGATAAGCAGAAGGACGAGTGCGAGGGTTGCGCGATTGACCATCCTAGTCAGCTGCAACATTCCTGTCTGTTTGACCCTCCCAACTACTACTTTGACACACACTTTGACGAACTTTCGGGCAAGCTGTTTAAACCCTCTTTTCATTCCATCATCACTACCCTCCTGGAGCGGTGCGGATTAAAATCTCAACCCCATCGTATTCAAGGAACAGTCGGGACTATTCTGCGCGAATTAAAAGACGAACCATTCATCGTCTCCAAGGTGGAAGAAATCAGGGCGAGACTTCTGGACAAACCCTGCAAGGAAATAGTCGGCGACGTTGTTGATCTCTGGGAAAATCTCCCCAAACGCGAATGGCCAGTGACCAAACCGCCTCCAACATGGGTGCAGCCTGTAGCCTAAAGTACTGTATGGAATTATTGTTTAAAGACCATTACAGAGAGCAGATGACGAATCTCGTGAGCAAGATTATTATGGACGCATCCCACCCCGATACTCCGTGTCACGATACCGTGCGCGAGGCAAATCTAAAGAAAAATATGACGTATATAAGAGGACTGGTTAGCTCGTGGGACTATTTGACGGACAAATGTGTTGACGGTAACGATCCACCCATCGTAATGATAAAACAGGTTCTAGATATGTTGTGTGAATCACGATCCCCGCTCGAGATCACCGATCTGCTGAGTACCTGTACCTACGTGGCAGATGTCTGCACCGAGCTAATGAAGAAATCAAAAGAATATGACTCCGATGATCAGGACGACGTTGTCAAAATCGTCGAAATGATTACAAACGTGGACAAAATTGTTGTAATGTACGTCGATTACATCCTTGACAAAACATGATGGCCTGCCGCGATTTTCTTTTCTGGTTAGATTACCACTGACGGTATTATTAATCCATTTTGTATCCTGTAACATCCCTGTTATAACCGTTGTACATTTTAGTCTGTGTATGTAACATCATTATATCCATTTTGCATGTTGAATCGTATTAACCCCATTCTTTTTTTTTTTTAATCAGAGAGTATGTATTTTTTTACATGTTGTATTTTCCATTTTTACTTATAGCATCTTTCCTATCCTCTATTATATCCATTTTACTTATAGTATTTCTATCATATCCATGTTTACTATCTTTTATTATATCCATTTTACTTATAGTATTTCTATCATATCCATGTTTACTATCTTTTATTATATCCATTTTACTTATAGTATTTCTATTATATCCATGTTTACTATCTTTTATTATATCCATTTTACTCGTAATTATATCCTGTAACATTTTTTTAATAAAAGATTGATTCAAACCGCTTGTACGCGTCATTCTTTTTGACGGTTGCGACGGCACCATGTCGGAGCTCATGAAAGAGGCTTATTACACCCCCTCCAACCCTGGCTCTTTAGGCGGTAAAAAACGATTAAAAGACGCCGTCTTGAAAGACACCGGGGTCCGTCTAAGCGATAAACAGGTCTCAGAATGGCTGGCTGGTGAGGACGCTTACACATTACACAAACCAGCGCCTATAAAATACAAACGAAACAGAGTGGTCGTGTACGGGGTCGATACTCAGTTCCAGGCCGATCTCGTCGACATGATCGCCTACGCTAAGGATAACGACGGTCATAAATATCTGCTGACGTGCATAGACGTATTTAGCAAGTACGCCTGGGTTCGTGTGTTGAAGAATAAGAGCGGTCTCGAGGTCGCTAGAGCGTTCGAGTCTATCCTCGAAGAGGGCCGCGTGCCTCAGAAATTGCAGACGGATCAGGGAAAGGAATTTTTTAACAAACAATTTCAAGATGTGATGAAAAAGCACGACATTAATCATTTCGCTACCGCTACCGATTTGAAAGCCAGCGTCGTGGAACGATTTAACAGAACCTTAAAAAGTCGTATGTGGCGATTTTTAACGGCTACAAATTCCCGTCGATACATAGATGTTTTACAAGACATCGTGCAGGGGTACAATACCAGTTATCATCGAAGTATCAGAATGAGACCCGTGGACGTCGGTAAAGTAAATGAGGATCAAGTGTTTCAAAACTTGTACGGCGATATAAAGAAGACCGAGAGATCCGTATTTAATTTCAAAGTCGGCGACGTCGTCAGGATTTCTAAAGTGAGAGGTCCGTTCGCGAAAGGTTATGAGCAGAACTACACGGAGGAATTTTTCACCGTATCCTCGCGTATTCCGCGTCAACCCCCGGTCTACAGACTCACCGATTATGACGCGATGTCATCGAGGGGGTTTTTTACGAAAAAAGAGCTGCAAAAAATAATTGTGAGTAAAAACAAATCTTTTAAGGTGGAAAAGATTTTAGGCCAGAAAAAACAAGGGAAATCTACGCTCGTTTTAGTGAAATGGCTAGGGTGGCCTTCAAAATTTAATAGTTACATAGATAAAAAAACTCTGCTGGACTTAAAACACCCCGTCGTTTAACGGACGAGATCATACCGACGAAGGACCGCCATGGACGATCATGGGTTCTACGTCACGTTACCGTGCAATGCGTCGTCGTCGGTTTATCCTGAAAATCGCATATCCTCCTATACGACCAGGTTAGCAAAAGCTATAGACTTGAAAGGACAATGGGAAGTCGGACTCGCCGAAATCGAATATCCTAGAAGTTGGTACAACTTTGATGACGAAGACGGTCATTTCTTCCTACATACGGTCCGGAACCCCCGGATAGCAAGACCTCCAAAGGCTCTTATAGCGGTTTTTCCGCAATTACGAAATTACACATAAGCGGCGGGTACTACGCAAACATTCGTACAATCCTGCGTGCTATAAATCAACTTACCGCACCGGCGGCCGTTTTGAGTCTCGACGAATTCAAAAACAAGGTGAATCTGACCGCGAAACCCAACATTTCGATAAGTTTTCGAGGGAGGCTAGCCACTATTTTAGGAACGACGCTAAAACCTCTAGGAGGTTTAAACTATCATAAAAAAACCAGATTTACCGTAAACGCCGTCGCGGACGCCCCTCATCAATGCGATATCAACGGGGGGTTCTACACGATGTACGTCTACACGGATATTATCCAATATCAAACGGTCGGCGATTCTTACGTTCCTCTTTTGAGATGCGTACATATATCGGGTAAAAGCAACGACTCGGTCATTGCTAGATACGACAACCCACATTACGCATCGATCAGCAAGGATCACATCACCGACATCACCATAGAGCTGAAGGACGATCAAAACCGCAGAGTACCATTTTCTTACGGGAAAGTCATCGTAAAACTACACTTTAAACCGAAAAATGGTTTATTATAGACCCGGAGAGACCGCCGACTACGTCAGCTACTACCGAAATCAGGCCGGCGGGGATTTGCCGGGCTATGCCGGGGGAGGGGTTATGTACGGAGCGGGGTTAGGGGGTCTTTTCAGAGGCCTGTTCAGGATGGCTGTACCTCTGTTAAAAAGAGGATTTAGCATCGCGAAACCCCATCTAAAATCGGCCGCTAAAAATATAGTATCCGACGTCGTCTCAAACGTATTGACGCGGTCTCATAACGATAAAGCTCAAGACGGATCCGGTCTGATGGTCATGGCCCGTAAGAGGATGTCTAAACCACCCGGTGTGAGGAGGCGTGGTCAGTGGGGAAAGAAGAAAACAACACTCGGACCGAAGAAACGCTCAGTCGTACGCAGAAAGCGTAAGGCGGGTGTTAGACGAAAGGCGTCGATCAAGAGAGTCGTAAAAACCATCTTCTAACATGGCGTTATTGCATCGCATGTCGGGGGAGTGCATCAAGTCCGAGTTGGACCTATTTACGGTCCCGCTGACGCAGACCGTTATTGAGAAAAACGGCTATTTAGAAGTAGCCCCATTATCGGCCATATCGTACTCTGCACCGTTGGAGTTTTTATCGCCGGCAACGGCGACGATTATTTGGATCTTAACAACACGATGCTCTATCTACGGGTGAAAATCACGGGGCCTGACGGAGCAGATATCGCTCACCCGGCTAAGGTGGGACCGATAAATTACCTGGCAGCTACCATGTTTTCACAGGTCGACGTAACCCTCGGCGACCGTCTGATATCTCAGAGCTCCGGAACTCATCCGTATCGCTGCATCATCGAAAGTCTGCTCAACTACGGTAAAGATACGTTGGAAAGTATTTTCAGCGCCGGGCTGTTTCACAAAGACACGGCCGGTCACATGGACGTACATGACCCCGCAGGTCGTAACGAGGGGTTGACGAAGAGATCGCTCTACACCGGGCGAAGCAGCGAGGTGGAACTGTTAGCCCCCATACACAGCGATATATTCTTTCAAGAGAAACTTTTAATTAACGGATTGGATTTAAAATTACGGTTCATACGGGCTAAGGATGAATTCTGTCTGATGAGGTCCGACGACTTGGCTTACAAATTACATATAGCGGCCGCGTCCCTATTTGTCAAAAAAGTTTCCGTATCACCCCCGGTGAGACTGGCTCACGCCCAAACGCTGCTCTCGACCACGGCCAAGTACCCCATCGACAGGGTCTGTCTAAAATCGTTCTCCATACCCGCGGGCTCTCGAGTTTCCAATCAAGAAAATCTGTTTCTAGGAACGCTGCCAAAGTCTATCGTTATCGGTATGGTCGATAACGACGCATTCACCGGCTCCTACGAGAAAAATCCATTCGCGTTCAAACATTACAATCTGGAATTCCTAGCGGTCTACGTGGACGGTCAACAATTTCCCGCCAAGCCCCTACAACCTAATTTCGACGCCGGTTTGGCGGTGCGCGAATATTATCAGCTGGCGATGACGACCGGGAGACACCTTAAAGATCGACCGCTCTGTATCAGCAGGAATGATTTCCTGAACGGATACACGCTCTACGCATTTAACCTGACGCCGGACGAGGACTGCGGTCAGCACATTTCCCTCATCAAGTCCGGGAACATCAGAGTAGAAGCTCGTTTCAGACAAGCTCTGCCGAATACCGTTAATTTAATAATCTACGCCGTATTCGACAGCCTCATTGAAGTGTCTAACCGTAGACAGGTACTGATCGATCACTACTGAGAGATGAACACGCTACAACTCACAGCTATCGCGGATAAAATAGCGTGCGGGACTCATTTTCTCGGGGTTCTGCCGAGCGATCAACTACCCAAAAAACCGTTGGGGGTCTTACCGTCGTTCTGCATCGTTAATACCCACCCCTCTCGATCGCGGGGGGAGCATTGGCTAGCCGTTTATTTAGCGCGAGAGGGGACGGCTTGTTTTTTCGACAGCTTCGGCAATCCGCCCGACAGCCCCCGCTTTCCAATCAGCATCAATAACTTTCTAGACGTCAACGACGTAGACGTATTATACTCCGACAGACGCGTCCAGGATTATTCATCGGATACCTGCGGACAGCACTGTGTGTTTTTTCTATATCATCTAGCCAGAGGTCGCGACTATAGCCACGTGATGAAACTATACACCGATGATTATATTAGAAATGATAAAATGGTGTCCCTCTTTGTGAAGAGATTGAGACCGCATGTCTGTAATGATAAAATGTTATCGTGCGTTCATTGTGTGCAGACATGTTTGACGTATAAATAAAAAAAAAAGCTTAAACCATTATATTTCTCATCGTCTTTTATTTATTTAATCATAAGATACAAATGAATGAATGCTCGATCTAAGGAGTCGTTACATTTCCAGCCATTGTCGTAGGTCGATAGTCGGCGATTTAAACGGCGAGTCTTCAAAATCTCCACCCGAGGGAGGTGAATATCTCCTCCCTTTTTTTCTTTTATAAGGTCTAACAGACGGTGATGGGGGTTCTAAGGGTTTACTCTTTAGAGAGTTAATCGTACGTCTGACCTGTTGGTTCGGCACCGTAGAAAAAGGGATGTTTAATTCGCCAAAGGCGCGTAGAAACTCCGACCATCCCGGAGGTCTCCGTTCATCCCTAACGTTTTGCGGAGCCGTAACATTTTTTAACAAATCGAGCATGTGCGAACCTTGTACGGCTTTACCCCTGAACACAAACTCCCCGGATTCGTTCCACGAGCTTAGTCCTTTAGCTTTAGACATCTTGTCTAATATGTATCTGCTGTTTTTTCACGCTTCTCGACGGGACGTTCTTCAGAACTTCGGCGACGACGGTCTCCTCGGCTTTACCGTCTTCGACGTTAGCGGCAGTCGGCGATTCGTCTTTAGGACCGGGGTCAAGATGGGGTAACGAAAGCGTTAAAACACCGCTCTCACGATCCCCTTGTTTAACGACGGTCAAAACCTGTTCAGGGTTTGGCTGTAAAGTTTGACTTTTTCATAAGGATTCAAATCGTCGCGGCGTAAAATATTTCTTATGGCGGCGTCCAAATCGCTCTCCACGGTCTGTTGAATGTTCTCCGCGAGCATTTTCACTCTTGAGCTTATCCAGTTGATGATGAGGGACTAAATACATCTTTTCGGCGTACTCCATCCTAACGTTTCGCTATCAAGCTCGTGAGAAACGGCACCGCGACGCTGAGGAGCGGTAGCAGGAACCCTCCCTTCTGGTTGAAGACTCGTTTCTTGGCCGCTATGCCGATTTTTTTATCGGCTACAAATTTAATATCCGCTCTTCTCTTTTTCAGTTTTTGGTACTGTTGCCTGCTGACCGGAATGACCCCGTAGAGGATGTTTAGAGCCACTTCGCAGAGCGCTAAAATGAATTCGTCGGACGCCGATTGTAATATAAGGCGTCGTTGTTTAGGGGTGGCTTTATGTAGCATTTTTAACACCGGCAGATGCTTACAAAGCCTCGCGGACATGGCGATCACGTTCTTCTTTTTTTCGGGATATAAACCACTTGACGGTCTGAAAGCAATCCTGTTCTGAGACGGTACTGCTCCGGAGTTTTCGCTTTATAGTCTATCATTAGATATCCGAAAGGTCGGTCGACCGCGTCGTGATAACACTCCATAAAGTATTTCGTGTTTCCGGGGTACATTTGACGACCTAGCATCGCCACTTGATGGACGTCCCGAGGATTTTTAAACAGGATCATATAATTGGCGTTTAAGCTGATGGTCCGACTCGACTTTCCCTGCGCGAATAAATTTTGCACTATGTAAATAGAACTGAGATTACGATGGTGACAGTATTGAGTGAACACGCGCTGCAGTTCGACGTTAGCGCTAGCTTGTTCCATGAGATCGTCGACGACGAGAAGGTTGGCGGTGGTAACAGGCAGTAAATCATCATCATTCAGACTCTGGGGTATTCCTTGTATAAATTTAATGTCATACAATTGAAGTAAATCATCGTACAAAGTTTGCCAACAATCATACAACCAAACAATGTTTTCAATTTTCTTCGAAATGATATTCAAACCTTTTTCCAACAAAAGTTTCACAAAATAAGACTTTCCAGAATTGGACGGTCCGGATACAACGCAGCTGAAAGGGTGTTGAAGTCTGAAATCAAAATCGGACACATCCTGAGAACCTCTGTGCATCGCCATCTGATCAGTAGCCGTAAGGAAGCGTGGTATAATCGCTTAAAAGCCGACGTTTATCGTAGACGACCTTAAACCTCTTAACGACTGATTTGTTTTGTAATGTGAGAGTCTTTTTATCCCTCACAATGTTTTCCGTATGAGCCAGGATGTATTTGGATCTATCGTGAGACGTCACATAGCTGTCGACCAGACCAATCAGGGATTCGAGACAGATAGCTTTGGAATTTTTAGCATTCAGAGTTATGCCCTTAGCTTTCATGACGACTTTACCTTTGACCGTCTCAAACGCGTAAGATTTGGGAGCGCTGGCACAGAAGGTCGTTATGTGGTCGTCGGGGTCCAATTCGCTCGTCAGCTCCCCTAAATGATCACCCAGAGGAGGCTCCCAGTCGCCGTCCCTAGACACGAATATGACGCTGTCGGTGTCGGAGTATAGCAGTCGTTCGCCTAGTCTGTCCATCAATTCGTACAATTCCAGTCGTGCGTGCGCTGTAGTGAAAGCGCCTACAAAAACATTGACGTCGCGCGCCTTGCAAACATCGTCCTTGTCGGGTTTATGCTGGACTAGAGCTACGTCGTCTGAGACGAATGAGAAATAGGTCAAGGTGTCGGTGTTGCCAAAAACGATTCTGGTGAAATCTTCGGGCTCGCGCACCAGAATCGTTTGAGGTAAGTTTGGTCTTAAAGAGAAGCGTCCCCACAAACTATTCAGAATTAATTTAGTGATCGCCCTTTGGGCGGCGTTGTACTTGATTTTTTCCGGGTCGAGTTGAATACCCTCTTTTTCAAAATAGTCACTAATGTAAGCCTCTTTCTCAGCATCCGTGACGACGTTCGGAGGGTAGCCCGAAGCTTGTTGTTTCAAACATAAGAAGGTCTTTACGTATTCGGCAAACAACGTGTCTGACCGTTGTGGAAAATGCCAAACCTCGTCTATCTTGGCTACCACATAGCCCTTCTCGATGGCTTTTAAAAGCTCGATACTGACCCAACAGCCCGAGAGCGATCTTTCCTGGTCCGTGTGGGTACAGCTCGAGGTCTGGTTTTGGTCTTGAGCGCAGGTTCTACATAGCGCGAACGTCAGCTTTCCGTTCGAACGGAAAGGAAGGACTGGATGGAGTAAGTTGCGGGGAGGGTACACGGTGGCTTTGATAAGTCCGTAATAATTTTCAATCGGTTCGAAATCTGCGAAAATGATTTCGGGGTGTCCGATCGGGTAGCTTTTCCTGGCCTGACAGAAAGGGTACAGACTGGTGAAATCCAGATATCTTATTTTCTCATCGCCGCTCACTTTGTGGTATAGCTTATAGGAGTTGGTGCGGCCTCCATAGAGCGTTTCGCGTGGATTCAGTCTCTCAGGGGCGGAATAATCGGCCATAAATTCTATCACGGAGGGATCGGTCTTTTTCATCCGATTCCATTCGCATTCCCACAGAACCTCGATTTGCAAACCGTACGCGTTCCGGAGAATTTCAATCTTATCGTCAAACTGGTTCCTGAGAACCCCGTAGGGTACTCCGGACAGGGGGTGCGTCTGATTGGGTTCAAAGCGACAGCAATGTCCATGAAAAACACACCCCGAGAACTCTAAACCGTGCCTGATGCCGTCCTGCTCGTAGTAGCCGTCTAAAAAGTACTTACCGATCGATACTTCGCCGTGGTTTACGGCGTGATGAACGTCCACGTTTCGCGTCTTTTTTATATACTCGAGCCATTGGATCGAACCGCTCGAGTAGGACTTATTCTGGTGGATGTACGCTTTGTTATGCGTCAGGGCTAGCGTGTTTCTGGCGAGATAATGTGTTTTGAAGACCCCCATTGCGCAGCTGGCGATCGTCGTGAACCCAAAAGGGTCGAGTTGGGTGCACTGTAGGAATGACGTCCTGTACTTCATACAGCCTTCACGTAATAACACGACGTCGTTAACGCCGTAGTCGTACAGTTCTTTCTTGAAGTTAAAGAGCTCACCCTTGACCGTGCTGTACCACTCGTCAAACTTTTCTTGGGCTTTATCCGACATGTTCTCGTAGTTGTAGAACTTTTTGTCAGGGTACGGTCCGACGTAGTTCTCATTTTCCACCCTGTTGAAAAGATGGGGGAAATAGCCTTTTTCAGTCGTCGTCAAGTCTAACGCAGCGGGCATTTTGGCGAGAGCGAATGGGAAAAATGAGTAGCTATCGATGTATCGTTGGGCAAATGCGTCGTCGAACATTAGGAGTAGTTTGCACCCTTGCATTATGACCTCGAGCGCGATCCCCACTTTGCAAAAATACTCCAGAATTAGAAAGGCATCAAATCTGGAGGCGTAATGAGCGATGAAGCAGTAGCCTTTGTATCGGGGTTGTCTGAAGCGCTTGATTAGCTTAGCGATACAGTCCGTGCCGTAGGCGGTAAATTTCTGACCTTTGAACGTTATGGCACAGACAAAATTAGCCTCGTGGCGTCCGTTTTCGTAACGCGATTCAAAGTCGTAAAAAATATACTTTTCACACGGTTCCTTAAGCTCTAGAGGTTGTATAAAGCATTGATGTGCTCCATCGTCCGTCAGAGACTCTCGACAATGCACACATTTGTCTGGGGCGCATATGTGTTTGGTTTTCTGGTTCCCCGGTTTAACGTCGTAACGTCGGCTACGTAGTTTGCAGTATTTGATCATATCACAGGCGGGGTATTCCTGACCGGGAGGTGGGTTTTTTTTATGCATTTCAAAACAATAAGCCGATTTACAGTAACGCAAACAATCGGGGCAATGTAGGTTTCTCGCTTGGAACCTGTAACATTCCGCGTCGAAACAGATGTTGCAGACGTGCTTACATCGATGGTCTCTGCGGTTGCTGTAAGATTTGTAGCAAAATGGACACACATATGTTGAACCGAGGAACGCCTTCAAACTCGTTATCATGTAGTAGTGGTCGTCGTGGAGATACAGAAAGACTATTTTTGGATGGGGTTCGTCTGAATTTTTGTAGGTTTCTAAGATCATGGCGTTAGATCTGTGAAATACGACAATTTTAATGTCTAGCGCTCGTTCGAACAAGGCTATGTCGCCGAGACCGATTCGGTCTTGGATTGAGAAGCCAACGCTGTTTTGGATGACGGAAGCCAGTTTTTCTAACTCGCTCTCGGGACGTTGGGGGTTTAGAAAACGGGCGAGACAGATGGAGAAGCACAAATTATTTGAAATATTGATCGGGCAAAATAAACTCGTCTTTTTCCTTTTGATCACCTCATCCACAGCCAAGTCCGTGAGTTTCCGACGTCGACCACCGCCTTGTCTGTTCATGGCTACGGAAGCTTCAAATTCTACGGTTTGGTCAGATAGTAACCGGTTGTTGCTCTGTAAAACTCTTTCAATTTGATCCATAAACCCATCCACGTCGTAATTATTACCGCGGGTTAAAATCCCACTAACGGGCGTCTGTAAACTGGGAGCCGTCAATGTGATATTGATCACCGGAGAATTTTGGTCAAATTGCCTAGCGAAATTCACAATTCCGGTAAGCATGTCGTGTAAGCGGGTGTGGTGAGAGGCCAAATCTGTAGAGTTAATCTCTCTCAGATTCGTAGTCCTTCTCAATGTCACACTATTGAAACGAGGTCGTGGTAAAACATGATATCCGTTAACGTCGCCACCCTCGCGAATCAACCTGTCAACGTCTGTACGGCTTAATCGAGTCTGTGTAGTAGGGTCGACGTTACCTGATGCGGACGCTTGCGGAGTTTCATTACCGTCAGGGTGGTCTGTGTTGTCAGGATCAGCCTCGGTACACGCCGCCGGTGGGGGGTTTAAAACACCTCCGCGTTGTACAACGGGATCGGTGTCTAGGCTAAGCAGAGGATCGAACAAATTCATATTTGGATTTACGGCTAATTCAAAAAGATCCAAAATAGGAGGGGATTCTTGATTAAACAAATACTGTTCTAAAGAGTCCGGAAGTAAACTTAGCATTTCGATCTCGTCCGGCGTCAGTTCTGTGGAGGATTGGTCTGATTGACGTAAGTCGTCCATTTTTTTTTTTGATTTCAGACCAAAACACGTACTATTACAAAATCATAGAGTTAAAACAAGCATACATGAACTATTACACATTTCATAGAGTATAAAAAGCATACATGAACTATTACAAAATCAGAATACAAAAGCATATATGACAAAATCAGAGTATAAAAGCAGATATCGGATTATATATGTAAAACAAAGTATAAAAAGCATACATGAAATATTTAAACAATCATAGCAGACGTGAGATATAAAAATTACTTGAAATATCGGATTATATGTAAACAAAGTATAGATGGAATATAAGAATTACTCTGAATACGTCTATATTCAGTTTGACTCCGCGGTCTCATCTACGATGGTGAGAATGAGGTGGTGCAATATTAGCATCAATTCCCTTTGGTATTGAGTCACCGTACGATCATTTCTATCAAACTGCTGATCAATCGTCGATCTCATAGCATTGACGCGTTGGAATATTTCATTGGCCAGATCCTGAATAAAGCGATCCTGAGCATCGAATCGACTGCGTGTCTCGAGGTGATACGCACGGAGCTCACCGTGCAGCGCGTCTAATCTGCTAAGGGTTTCGATTTGTCTGTCGCGAGACTCGTTGCCCAACGCGATCAATTTGTTGTTAATATCATCTTGTACGTAACGGAGTTCGATGTATTTGCTGTTTATGTCAACCTGCGCATCGCGAAACACTTGACCGAATGACTGAATCGAATTAATGGGGCTATGAAACGGAGGCAGATCATCGAATGATTCGTCAACCGGCTGAGGCGCGGCACTTCTTCCGCTTCTACTTCTTCGGACGACGGTGAGGGAGAAGGATATGGCGTTTGACCCGCGTTGGTGGTAGACACCTCGTCACGCTCGCTCGTCCAAGAACTCTGGTCCCAGGCATCGATTTGAGACATGCCCCAGGTAGTCACGTCATCCTTACGGCTTCTACTCGAGTCTGCTGGATGTTAAAAAAAAATCTTAATGTTTGACACCATCTGGTTTAAATGCAAATAATGTAGTTAGTCTTACCATAAAACAGATCGGTCTCAGGGCTGGTCGCCGGGCTGTTCGGTGGTACCGGACAGAGAGTTTTCCTCTCTGGAGGGCTCTCGGGACTGATCGCCGGGGTAAAACGATAAGCCTTTCTCGGTAGTTCGCCGTTCGATTCAGGTCGGACCACCGCTGTAAAACGATAAGTCTTTCTTGGTGGTTCGTCACACGGTCCAGGACTGACCGGAGAGGTGGGGCGATTCGTTTTTCTAGTCTTCTTTCTCGCTGGTTCGTCGGCGGGTCCAGAGAGTGATTCGTCGCAGGATCCTACTGGATTCTCGATGTGGGCCGGAGCGGGATCGGGTAGAATGTTGTCTGTTACGTTGACGGTGGGATCTTCGTCGTCATCTTGCGTGAGATCGATAACTGTCTGAAAGGCGGGTTGTGTGATGAATTGGATAAAATCTAAAAAAAAATAATTAGATTCCTCATAAACATAAAAATTTTAAATTTTGATTTCTCATAAAAAATTATGGAGACGGATCTTGTCTTACCATCGGCTGCGCTGTCTGGATCAATCGCGGCCTCTGTGAATAAAAAATAAATAAATAAATAAAAAATTATGATAAAAAATAAAAAAATAATAAAAATAAATAAAAATAAATTAATAATATTAATAATATATATATATATATATATATATATATATATATATATATATATATATATATATATATTATTAATTATATTTATATAAATTAATAATATACAAAATTAAAATACGTTCATTTTATTTATAAAAAAGAATAGTTAATACGTACTTGCGTGTATTAATACCGTCAAAGGCTTGGTGCTCAATATTTGAACCTGAGATAAAAAAAATAAAAAGTGTTATGATTTCAAACACATGGAGAGGGTTTTTATTTTACAGTTTAATGGAGCACACACACACATACACATACTGTGACAAAGAAATCGTGATGTCATAACATTAAACCGCAAGCAGATGGCGCAATTTTCACTATAACGGCGTCATTTCATCCAGACTCACCGGGGGGAGCCATTTCACCGTCATATCCTCATATGTCGTTTCACTGTGAAGAGTTAGCAAACGGAAAAAATGGTTTTCTGAGTTACGCTTAGTTACGCTTACACCTTCCGCGATGTCGTCTTCATTGATGACAAACGGATAACGGAGTGGCAAAACGTAGATTTAACGGAGCAGAATTGTTTTTTTCTGATATCCTATACGTAGCATTGAAGCAGGCAAAACTAAGCGCGCGTCAACCGGACGTCGTCATATTTTCAAAATAAAAGTATTTTAACAGGATGGCGTCATATTTTCAAAATAAAAGTATTTTCAACAGGATATGGTGATATTTGCAAATTAAAAGTATTTTTTCATTTTTTCATTCATGATATTAAGTCAAATAACACATACTTTATATTGTTAAAAATATCTCTATCAGCATATGACTGCGTAGTCTGCTTAACATGAAATATTAAGGCGGCATAAAGACGTGATAGACTGTAAAAATAGGCTTTGATCAACGAATAGTTTTTATTTTAAATATCACTATCGGCAGATGTCTGCGTAATCTGCTTAACATGAAATATTAAGGCGGCATAAAGACGTCATAGACTGTAAAAATAGGCTTTGATCAATGAATAGTTTTTTAAATATCACTATCAGCAGATGTTTGCGTAATCTGCTTAACATGAAATATTAAGGCGCCATAAAGACGTCATAGACTGTAAAAATAGGCTTTGATCAATGAATAGTTTTTTTAAATATCACTATCAGCAGATGTCTGCGTAATCTGCTTAACATGAAGAAAATTACGGGGAATGACATGAAATAATAAGACACCATAGACTGTAAAAATAACATAACATGCTTTGATCAATGAATAGTTTTTTAAAATAACACTATCAGCAGATGTCTGTGTAATCTGCTTAACATGAAGAAAATTACAGGAATGTCATGAAATATGGTTTAAAACCATCATAGACTGTAAGATAGCATAACATAATTTGATCAATGAATTGTTTTTTTTTATTAATATCACTACCATCAGATAACATGAAATGATAAAATACTCACTTTGATCCATTGTCTTGGAAAGCAAATGTCTTGGAGAGTCGTCCAAAAAGTTTTTCTGGTTCAAAGTGATGCTTTGTAACGCGTATAAATAGGTTTATAAGGGGCGCTGTGAAAGAAAATCGGTGTTGAGTGACCACTAGATGTCATCCTTGTTCTATGAATGAACTTGTTCAAAAGGTGGGAAACTGAACCAGGGTCGCGCATGTCGTCATAAATTAGACGGGTACAAAGAGATGCTAGCAACTCGCCCACCGTAATTCACAGATGCAGCCGTCAGAAAACTGTCAAAAACATGGTACTCCTTCGTGAGATACGTTAGTTTTAATTAGCAATGTCTTTGAAGATATTATGATTTTGTAGTAAATTCGGAAGAAAGTGAAGTGTAGCGTGCAAACGAAGACGCTGTGAATACTTGCGGGTCAGGGAGGTGATGTGAAAACAACTCCTTTCAGCTCTCTAAACATGGATCTCATTTTATCTGAAAACAGTCGGTTTCAGTATATTTTTTATAACGGTTTCATTTATAACCTTTTTTAAAAGAACAGAATGTTTTTCAAACTTAGAATATGTATATTATATAAAGAACTACGTGTTTTCAAACTCTGTTGTACTGTTGTACTACAAAGTCTCTGTCTCACTCCCTGGGGCACGAGCGCGCGCCTGCAGGCGCGCTCTCTCCGTATCTCTCCTGGGGCACAAGCACGGCTCAACCGTGTGCTATCATTCAGAGAGAGTCCGACAGATGGAGCTGGAGCCCGTTTCTCACAAAGCTGAAGCTTCTGTCTAAATAAGGTAGGTGGATTGCTTTAGTAAGCTTTTCAACCTTAGTTCAATTGTTTTTAGATTATGTATATTATATAAATTATATAATGTTTTATATATATATATATATATATATATATATATATATATATGTGAAATAACTAAAATGTGTTTTAGATTATATAAATTATAGAATGTTTTATATATATATATATATATATATATATATATATATATATATATATATATATATATATATGTGAAATAACTAAAATGTGTTTTAGATTATATAAATTATAGAATGTTTTATATATAAATGTGAAATAATTAAAATGTGTTTTCAACCTTTAATTATTTTTTAGAATTATATAAATTATAGAATGTTTTATAAATATATATATATATATATATATATATATATATATATATATATATATATATATAAAATGTAGAACACACCGACCCCATTTATACACCGCTCATAAATGTAATGGGAGGGGGAGAAGCCTTATAACCACACACACACACACACACACACACACACACACACACACACACATAACCGTATAACTGTGATAAACTTCAAACAATTTATCTGACACAGAGTTCAAACAACTGGCACACACTTCAAACAAACTAACGGTCAATAGGGTAAAACTTTCTGTCAAAACCACATGATCGATGATTGGGGAGTCTTTCATATACCGTTTTAATTTAAAACTAACAGGTCAATAGGGTAAAACTTTCTGTCAAAAGCACATGATCGATGCGTGGGGAATCTTTCATCTTCCGTTTAAACTAGCCGTCAAAACCATGATTTAGAACTAACTAGGTCAATAGGGTAAAACTTTCTGTCAAAACCGCATGATCGATGCTTGGAAAGGTCATAGGTTAACCCTTGAAGTCGGAAAGTTCCGCCCATCCATCATAAGGTCACCGGAAGTTCAACCTGTCAAAAGGTCAAAGGTCAAAGTCATAAATCATCATGACAGAAGCTATCGTATAAGAACTACTGTTACAGCATGAAAAAAAAAAAAAACCTTAGTTGTTGAAAAGTCACGTTCAAGAGCCCAACTAAAGTAAACACTGATCTCCATCATGGTAGTGAAAAAAACACCTAAACCTATTTAACTCTCCATAAATTCTTCTGTAGACATCTGACAGAAATAAAGTCAGTCTGGTTAGTAATGTGAATCTGGTGAAGCTGTTTTAGTAGTTGTTTAATCAGATCTTGAGAGATTTTATGTATTCTTTTATTCAGTTGATTTCATCTAAGGCTGTGGCTGAAGTCATTTGTAGATCTTGTGTTTCTCTTTCCTTCAGTGATTCTGCAGGTGTTTATCACTAATGCTCAATCATCAATTAATCACCAAATTATCTCATTAACTTCACTGATTCAGCGTTACTCTAACACTCTGTAGTGTGCACACATTATAAGTGTTTATTTAAAACTGAGGATTTTCTTGTGGGGTTTAAAGGGTTAAAGATTTAAGATGAAGAAAAAACAGCATGAAACATAATTTAACAGTAATGAACTGTAATTAATTTACAGGAAACAAACTGTAGAAAAACAGTTATTTACTGGCACCCCTGCTGCCAGTAAATAACTGTTTTTCTACTGTTTCTTGCCGTAAATTAATGGTTGCCAGCAAAAAAATGTTTTTCTACAGTTTTTTGCCGTCAAGTCAAGGAAAAACAGTAATATACTGTAAAATGTAAACGTCAGATTTACCAAATGAAAAAAAAAAGTTAATTTAACTAAAATATTTGTGAACATTCATAGAAAAAAAATTAGGCAAAGTCATACACTGATAATGAGAGTAAATACTGAACTTGACTGTATTAATGTGTGTTTGCACAAGAGAGATCGTTTAATGTAGTTTGGTTGTTCACCATTGTGCTGTAGAGTAGAGCTGGTGCTTCAGTCAATAATGAGCCACAAATTCAGATTTTCTGCTGCTTTATATAAAGGCAGTGAATGTGGAGTCGCTGATACAGTGATGATCTCTGTGTTAATTACTTCAGCACATACATGTGTGCTATAGCTGACAATGAGCTGCAGTGATTTGAGTAAAAGTCATGTATTTAGTTACTTTATTACTGCACATTAAGTGTAAGAAATATTCCTTCTCAGTGGACTCAAATGAAATAAGTTCATAGTACTAACATCGTAGGAATGCTAGTTTTAAAAACTCTAACTGTTTGAAGCAGTGGGAGTGGAGTTAATTTCCATGGTAGAATTTACGGTAAAATACTGTTAAAAAATAAGAGTGGTAAATTAATGGTTAAGAGCTGTAAATTAACAGTACTTTACTGGCACCCCTGCTGCCAGAAAATTACTGTTATTTAACGGAATTTTTTTTTACAGTGTATATATATATATATATATATATATATATATATACAGAGCCGGCCCTAGACCTTTGGGGGCCCTAAGCAAAATTGGTTGGAGGCCCCTTTGACCGTTTTAAGTAAGGCCTACAGAAATTAATGACTACCTTGTAACTATACTGTACATATTATATCTGCTATGTTATTTTTTAATTTTTTTGTCTATTAAATTATGTTTTAATTATTCTATGTATGCTGTGTGTTAATTATCTTTTTTACGCTGCTGGCCCTGAGTAAGTATTTCGTTCTTATGTGGCAACATGTACAGAATGACAATAAAAGACCTTGAGTTCCTGAGTTGAGTTCCATGTTTGATGTCTAACAGGAAAATTATGATACCACTGAGCTGCAACGAACACACACTGATGAACTGGCAGAATAAAAAGACTGATAAAGTGATTTTCACTGACCATAAAATAAACATTTTTAATTGACACCAGAGTTTAAGAGGCACAAACAACAGCCTTTATATAGAATTTAAATGAAATAGAGCAAATAGAACTGAATACTGTGTTGTGAACCAGGAAAAGTATTCTGTTATTAGCATTTATTACATGGCTTGGTTGAATCCCAATGTAGAATGCGGTTTGTTATTTCTTAATAACAGACCGCTGCGAAGTAGAACACACCATTGCCATAAACAGAGCGTTGCTATGGACGCGGAGCGGACTATTTTCTTTAACATGGAGTCACAGTGTGCAGCGCTGCGCTGCTCAAATGCGCATTTAAAAGTTCATGGCACAAAGCGAAGAAATGTCGAGCGCACAAATCCTAATGTATATCTGTCCAACAGTTTATTGATCATTTGTTTCTTCACAGTTTTAAATTCCAGTTAGTGTGTGTTTGATGCCTTTTCAAAGTCCTTGTGATGTGTCCGTGATCTATCACTACACACGGTAGCGAGTCGTTTAAAAACAGCAACAAACATAAAATACAAATACACAAAATAAAGTCATCTTATGCAAATCCACAGCCTTTTATCTTCAGATCAAGCATTATAATGTGAATATATCATATACTGAAGAGAGTTTTACCATGCACGAGTCGCGCGCGCTGTTTGAATAACGTTACTGAATGGAGAATGATTGACGAAAAACGAGTTTCCGTAAACTTTAATTTAATGATGTAAATAGTCTTCTGTCCCTCAAATTAAGCTATGGAATGGCTTCAGATGACTTCGTGAAATTATAATCAGACATTTTCGTTCCTTGTCTAAAAAAAGAACTAAATAAAAAACAACTGTGCTTATCATGATGCCTGATAAAGAGCCCTGTAGGCCCATTTATTTTTATTTATTTATTTTATGTTACTTTTGTTGTATGGTTTTTTTCACCCACTATATAGCAGTGACTCAAGGGGGCCCTCTGCTGGCCACGGGGCCCTTTGCAATTGCAAGGGTCGCTTAGTGGCTTGGCCGGCTCTGTGTGTGTATATATATATATATATATATATATATATATATATATATATATATATATATATATATATATATATATATATATATTCTGTGTAATACTTTTGAAAATGATAGGCCAATAACTTATAACAAACATGTAATAACCCATTTAGATTTAGATAAATTATAATTTATAATATGGATAACAGCATTTATTTTCAGTGTAACATTTATCAATTTACTCAAGCATTTAAGATATCAGTACTTTAGAACAAGGCCACAATAAACTAAATGATTAATATGTGGAACTTACTTTTATATGATCTAATGTTCGAACATGGCCAGAATGTACGTGTTTAGAAACATGTTCAAGTTAGTCGTATT
This sequence comes from Carassius auratus, assembly GCF_003368295.1. Classification (NCBI taxonomy): domain Eukaryota; kingdom Metazoa; phylum Chordata; class Actinopteri; order Cypriniformes; family Cyprinidae; genus Carassius; species Carassius auratus. The sequence goes on from NW_020526116.1 coordinate 22,612, forward strand.
AACATGGAAAAACTGTGCGTCTTTACACGTGCTAAAGTAACGCCATAGACAACTGACGCCTTAACACGACAAGAATGTGCGTGTCTACACATACAAAAGAAACATGTAAAAAAAAATACAGCGTTGACGCGAACAAACAGTGCTTGTTGACGCGGTCAAAAATCACGCGTTTCGTGTAAAGAATATTGGCACCGTCCGCATTCCATACGACCTCTCTTGTCAGCGAGCGGAGTGAAGAGAATGAACGCATGTTCCTGAGTTCCTGATTTTAATCTTTGGAGTTTGCCTACTTTGTGTGCAAAGATGTAAATCTATATACTTCTTTGTGATACTTAATATAGTTATCCTGCCCTGTTATGGCTTTATTTTAAAGAAATTAGAGAGATGTCTGTTTCCTCAGAGTTCTGAACTCACGCTGACGTAATTAATTATAACAGATTATGCATATAAAGTTATTTTATACTTCATATCATGTGTATATGTTGTCATTATATTATTGTAATATGCTATTTATTTGTTTATTTCAGACCACACACATTTACTACAGTAAAGTCAGATGGTGCCAGAGGGTGCCAAGTTTCTTTTCTTTTCTTTTCTTTATTAATTAAAAATAATAAAAATAGATCAAATATAATTAGAATAGACAGTGCTAGAGTTCGAGGGTCAAATAAAGATGGAAGATGTATTTTTAGATGTTTCTTGAAGATGCATGTACTGCATGTAAAATATATTTTGCTTTGCAATATAACAATTTTAAAGGTAACAACGTAATTAAAAAGTTGACGATGTAATAATGTTTGTAATATTATTTTACCTGACAATTACTGTATCAGTTTAATATATTACACACTTTCATTATACTGAAATTATAGAATAGAACACCTTTATTACACAGCTTACTTTGAAATTTATCAGTGTCAGAAATGTTCTTTGCCATTAGGGGGAACTGATTTTTATTAACCATTTAAACAGAATGTCGTATTAGGCCTAAATATGTATGTCATCCTTTATGTTAAATAATTAAATGATAATGTTAAATTACAATACATATAATATGACAATAGGCTGTTACCAATTAAATCAGTATTAATCAAGCCTTCAGAGATAGAAGCTGCTTCTGAAGCTGCTTTTAGATTTATTTAAAGTTTAATGCTGCTCAGAGGTCTGTACATGCATTTAAATAGCAATTACAACTGTATAATGAAATGAGATTAATGTTTAATACAATATTTTTAACACAGAAATATGTAATGACTAAATGAAATGATAGGCCTACTTTATGATACTTCTGAAAGTAATATCTCAACTAGGTGTCTCAACTAAGTCACTGTGTTAATAAAAAAGCCTTTTATTCAATCTATTTGTTCAAGACTCTGATTCATTCAGGAATAAATTCAGGTTTCTGTCTTTAATAATTTGTCACTGAATTATCTATGATAATGGGTCTTTCAAAGACTGATTCATATAGGGAATCAGGAATGATACTCGATAGTTTACTGTGACTTTGGTTTGATGACGTCAAGAAAATGCCATTCCCCCCCACCCTCATTATTTTCTGAGAACTACTACTTACTCACAATGTAACTGTAAAAATAATGTAAATATGTAACTTCACATAATTCTGTACGTATTTGTTTACATGTTTGCATTTAAATAAAAGAAAACACTTGACACTCTACTTGCTCTTTGTTCTTTTTCTATCTAGGTAACTTGTTTTTCATAAACACACACTTTCTTTCTATATTCTATATATTTATTATAACTATGTGTTTTCTTTGTGTGTGTGTGTGTGTGTGTGTGTGTGTGTACAGCAGTCAAGATTTGAGGCAGATCAAATCCTTTAATCAAAGTTGTCCTAAAACATAAAACCAAAATGCAATATTGTAATTTATTTCTATAATTTATTTATAATGTATTTATAATGTCCCACATACCAAAACAAGTGGTTAGCATTATTTTAAAGGACATTTCAACCATCTCTGATTTTTCTTATATCGTTTTACATTGTTATTGGACATAAATGCAGGCGATCTGAAAACACGGAGGAACATTGTGCCTCGCCAGTCACCCATCGCGTGTTGGTAGATTGCGAAACGTGATTGGTAAACGGTTTGCCAGAATGTAGCCTGAAGCCCCTGGGGGCGGGTGTACAATGATAGCTGTATAATATAAAACAACATTAACTACTGCAGCTAGTGCCAAATAAAAATGATAATGTTTTGGAAAACTGCAAGTCAAATGTACTTGCACAAATGACTTGCTGTTACATAATATACATAATAATTTTTATTTGGCACCAGCCGCAGTTAATGTTGACAACTAGCAGGAGTGTGGTGGGGCTAGATGTCTGTATTGACCAATGGTTGGAGACCTCAAGGCAGTGCCCTAAATCTAAATGCAGATCTGAAGATTTTGTCTTTATAGATTACATTTTCCATTGTACTTACTGAAGTACACCTCTGCATGCAGACACCAAACTGTACAAATTAATTTATAGATTAAAAACCCAGTCCTGAACCTGGAGAACCATGTTCTGCATAGTTCAGTTCCAACACACTTGCTACAGAACCTGAAGACCTTGCTTATCTTAGGTGTGTTTATTTGGGGTAGCTAAACTTTACAGGACACTGTCAATCCAAGAGGAGGACTGAGAGTCCTGACATTAGCACTTTACATTCAGTGCATGTAATTTATCAACACAGAGTACATCTTAAAATATAGAGCTCATGAAAAATAAAAGTTCCAGATGGACAAACATTAAATGCATAAACCAGTGTGAATAAACCATATCTTAAAATAAATTTGAGGTAGGTTGAAAAAGCCAGAATGGGAAGTTTTTAGTACTTGTACAGCTTTGTACAAGTGTGAAGTTTATTCTTGTACACAGCATAATCATGGCAGTACACATGAAATTCATCTATTTATTTGTCATTTAAACTTATGTAAACAGAAATCCTGTCTCCCCCTCTAGTGGACCTTAAGTGTAAGACATTCATTGCTCAGATAATGAAAGTCACTAGGATTTTTTGAGAAGGTAAGTCTGACCAGTTACAGCAACTAGTCAGACGAGTCTGAAGATCTGAGCTGAATTTGGTGAAACATTAAAGTTTTAGTCGGTGTCAATTACTCTCATTATAAATAATAATAATGTTCAAAAATATGTTGGCTTTCTCAAGCCCAACAAAGAAGACTAAGAAGAAAACATCATTCAATTTAGTATGTAATAAAACTAATATTCCTAATTTATTTCAGAAATTTAACTATATTAATTTTCACAATTATTTATTAATGTCACACACCTACCTAGTACGGTCCGTGTATCATCCGATCATTCAATTATTCCATTTAATCTGGCAAACCAAAAACGAAATAACGAATCAATATTTTGTTTTTCTGTTTTTCTGTATGAACCAAATATGAAAAACTGACGTTTGTTTCATTGCTTTCAACTCCAAACGGGAAATATAATAAACAAGGAAACCAAAACGAAATAATGGATCAAATTTACGTTTTCTCAATTGTTCTTTATTTGTTGTAGTAGGTCTAACTATTTCCCAGGGTGCCGTCCTGCTTGCTTTGCGCATGCGCAGTTGATAGTTTCAAAGGAATTGCGCTTACTTCCGCGTATTCCTCGCGGGGATAAAGAACACGTTTTTTTTTTTACGATCCCAGGCATAGTTACAGTATGTCCAATAACAGTACAACATGCTCTAATAGATTATATTGGTTAATATAATATAATCAATCAATCAGAGATGGTTTAAATGTCCTTTGAAATCACGCTAACCACTTGTTTTGGTATGTTTGGCATTTTAAGTAGATCATTAATTAAAACATTTATATTAGCAGATTATTTTATTAATAATGAGATCAATAAAAGCAATCAAAACGATATATATATATATATATATATATATATATATATATATATATATATATATATATATATATATATATATATATATATATATATATTTCGTTTTGGTTTTAGGACAGCTTTGATTAAAATATTTGATCCACTTCAAAAGTTGACTACTTTATACACACACACACACACACACATTACATTGTGTGACATAGGTAAGTAGTTGTTTTCAGATGTGAATGGGTGGGGGGTATTTTCTTGACGTCATCAAACCAAAGTAATGGCAAGCGTAGACTTATGTATCATTCCTGAATCCTGATATGAATCAGTCTTTGAAAGACCTATTATTATAGACAATTCAGTGATAAATTATTAAACACAGACACTTGAATTTATTCCTGAAAGAATCTGAATCTTGGATGAATAGATTGAATAAAAGGCTTCTTTATTAACACAGTGACTTACCGACACCTAGTGGCGATATTACTTTCAGAAGTATCATAAAGTAGGCCTATCATTTCATTTTGTCATTACATATTTCTTTCTGTGTTAAAAATGTTGTATTAAACATTAATCTCATTTCATTATACAGTTGTAATTGCTATGTAAAGGCATGTCTGATCAGCATTAAACTGTAAACAGGCCTAATACATCTAAAATCAACATCAGACGCAGCTATCTCTGAAGGCTTGATTAATACTGATTTAATTATTACATGTATTCCAATTTAACATTAAGAATTTAACATTAAGGATGACATAAATATAAACCCGATTCTCAAAAAGTTGGGACGCTGTACAAATTGTGAGTAAAAAAGGAATGGAATAATTTACAAATCTGATAAACGTATATTTTATTGACAGTAGAATATAGATAATATATGTTGAAAGTGAGACATTTTGAAATGTCATGCCCAATATTGGCTCATTGTGGTTTCATGAGAGCTACACATTCAAAAAAGATTGGGACAGGTAGCAATAAGAGGACGGAAAAGTTAAATGGACTAATTTGCAACTTATTAGGTCAATTGGCAACATGATTGGGTATAAAAAGAGCCTCTCAGTGTCTCTCAGAAGTCCAGATGGGCAGAGGATCACCAATTCCCCCAATGCTGCGGCGAACAATAGTGGAGCAATATCAGAAAGGAGTTTCCCAGAGAAAAATTGCAAAGAGTTTGAAGTTATCATCATCTACAATGCATAATATCATCCAAAGATTCAGAAAATCTGGAACAATCTCTGTGCGTAAGGGTCAAGGCCGGAAAACCATACTGGATGCCCATGATCTTCGGCCCTTAGACGGCACTGCATCACATACAGGAATACTACTGTAATGGAAATCACAACATGGGCTCAGGAATAATTCCAGAAAACATTGTCGGTGAACACAATACAACGTGCTATTCACTGTTGCCGGCTTAAACTCTATAGGTCAAAAAAGAAGCCATATCTAAACATGATCCAGAAGTGCAGGTGTTTTCTCTGGGCCAAGGCTCATTTAAAATGGACTGTGGCAAAGTGCAAAACTGTTCTGTGGTCAGACGAATCAAAATTTGAAGTTCTTTTTGGAAAACTGGGACGCCGTGTCATCAGTACTAAAGAGGACAAGGACAACCCAAGTTGTTATCAGCGCTCAGTTCAGAAGCCTGCATCTCTGATGGTATGGGGTTCATGAGTGTGTGTGGCATGGGCAGCTTACACATCTGGAAAGATGAGCACCATCAATGCTGAAAGATATATCCAAGTTCTAGAACAACATATTCTCCCATCCAGACGTCGTCTCTTTCAGGGAAGACCTTGCATTTTCCAACATGACAATGCCAGATTACATACTGCATCATTTACAACATCATGGCTGCGTAGAAGAAGGATCCGGGTACTGAAATGACCAGCCTGCAGTCCAGATCTTTTTTGTCGCATCATAAAGAGGAAGACCTAATTGAGCAACTAAAAGCCTGTATTAGACAAGAATGGGACAACATTCCTATTCCTAAACTTGACCAACTTGTCTTCAGTCCCCAGACGTTTGCACTGTTATAAAAAGAAGAAGGGATGACAAACAGTGGTAAACATGGCCTTGTCCCAACTTTTTTTAGATGTGTTGATGCCATGAAATTTAAAATCAACTTATTTTTCCCTTAAATTGATACCTTTTCTCAGCTTAAACTGAGAAATTGTATTCTGAAAAAAATATATTTATATTTAGGCCTAATACTGTTTAACCTACATTCTGTTTAAATGGTTAATAAAAATGATTTGTGATAGAAAATGACACTGATAGAATAATTTCTGGTGAGTGCATGTTTGAAGTAAATTTAATTTCATTTTTCAGATTTCAAAATTAAATAAAAAAAGATGGGGATGAAACCCTGATTTTATGCTGATTCTTCACCAAAACGACAGTCTTCTTTAGGCTATTCATTTATTTTATGTGATAATTAAGAATAAAAAAGTCTGCTGGCAGAGTTTGGAAGAATACAAATCATTAAAGCACAAAGATCTGCATTTATCTTAAAGTAATTAGTTATTTTCCTACATAGCTGCTAAATATAATTTTTCACTTGCTGCCTTTCCAACCTAAGGAAAAAGTAATAGTAATAATTGTTGCCAATTCAGACGAGATCTGATAAAGCCATGGATTTACAGTAGGCCTACTAAGTGTATAGTTATTTCAACCCTGATACTACATCAATAATTTGATAACTGAAGAACGGCACACAGCAGTAGATAAGCTGATGCTATATATTTAACTGATACAGTAATTGTCAGGTAGAATACTATTACAAACATTATTACAGTATGTCAACCATTGCCTTTTGAATTACATTATTACCTTTAAAATTGTTATATTGCAAAGCTAAATATATATTACATGCAGTACATGCATCTTCAAGAAACATCTAAAAACACATCTCTTTCATCTTTGACCCTCGACTGTAGCACTGTCTATTCTAATTATATTTTAGCTAATTTTTATTTATTCTAACTGCTAGTTTTTCATCCAACACTAGCTTTCTGTATTCTTTTTCAATTCTTTCTATTGTTTTTTTTTTTTTTTTTTTTTTTTTTTGTATTGTGTGTGTATGTATTTATGGATGTGTGTTGTATATATATAGATAGATAGATAGATAGATAGATAGATAGATAGATAGATAGATAGATAGATAGATTGTATTTAATAATTAATGATCTACTTAAAATGCAACAAGTGGTTAGCGTGATTTCAAAGTACAATTAGACCATCTCTGATTCTTATTATAGCGTGTTGTATTGTTATTGGACATTCTGTAACTATGCCTGTGATCGTTAAACAAAAACGTGTTCTTTATGCCCGCGATGAATACGCGGAAGTGAGCGCATATTGGTAAGTCTACAGTATATAATGTTCCAGATATAATTGTTTGCGCTCTGTTTTAACACTGGGTTTTGTTATATAGGCATAAAACATAAATATTTGACTGAAACTGGTCTTTTAAAATCTGTTTGTATGAACTTTAACTTTGAAATATTTTAAATGTTGCCCCGCCTTTTACTTCTCAAACCTCCTATTTTCTAAGATATAATGCTGAGAAAACAAGGAGGAACTTTGTGCTTCGCGAGCTACCCATCGTGTATTGGGCGCTCAGCGACCTACTCCTTTGAAACTATCCACTGCGCATGCGCAAAGCAAGCAGGACGCCACCGTGGGAAATAGTTAGACCTACTACACAAATAAAGAAAAATTGAGGCAACATAAATTTGATCCATTATTTCGTTTTGGTCTCCTTGTTTATTGTATTTCCCGTTTCGAGCTGAAAGCTATGAAACAAAAGTCAGTTTTTCATATTTGGTTCATACAGAAAAACAGAAAAACAAAATATTGATTCGTTATTTCGTTTTTGGTTTTCCAGATTAAATGGAATAATTGAATGATCGGATGATACACGGACCAATAATCAGGGTATCTTCCGTCCATTCCAAATCCGTTTAAAATTAAAAAACAGAAAACGAAAAACTCAAGAGGATTCAAGTGAGAGAACATGAATTAAATAACGAGAATTGGAAAAATGGCTCGTTTATTCGTTATTCCATCTAGGTTAACAAACGGAAAATGAGTTTTTAACTTGATTTCTCATTTTGTCGTCTTGGGTTTAAAAAACGACTTATGGCTTCAATATTTCATTCGCACTTGTGGGCGGAGCTGAAACGCTTCTTTCATCTGATTGGTCGGATCGATCCGCCTTCTACTCGGGCTCCTCAGTCTTTCAGAATAAGAGTCTTACAAGAGTAATATCTGAAACCAGATGTAGACACATAATTCGCGTATTGTATGAATATTGTCCCACTGTAAATACAGTGCAAATAGTTCTGTCTCCTGGGATAAAAGTGAAGTGGAAATAAAAATCAATAATAGACTGAACATTTCCATGATAATATGTCTGTAACATTTACCACTCTCATCTTTTAAGTCTAATGGCACTAGGTAGGTGTGTGTGACATTAATAATTAATTGTGGAAATTAATATAGTTAAATTTATTAAATAAATTAGAATTATTAGTTTTATTACAGACAAAATTGAATGATGTTTCTCTTTTAGTCTTCTTTGTTGGCCTTGACAACGACAAAAATTTTATTGTTTCACCAAATTCAGCTCAGATCTTCAGACTCGTTTGACTCGTTGCTGTAACTGGTCAGACTTTTTCCTTCTCAAAAAATCCTAGTGACTTTCATTATCTGAGCGATGAAGGTCTTACACTTAAGGTCCACTAGAGGGGGAGACAGGATTTCTGTTTATGTAAGTTTAAATGACAGATAAATACATTAATTTCATGTGTACTACCATGAATATGCCATATCTGTGTAACACAGGTTCTTCAATGATAGATGGTGTGGTAGGGGGGTATACCTTAGCTCAATGATAGCTGTATAATATAAAACAACATTAACTACTGCAGCTGGTACCAAATAAAAATGATTAAGTTTTGGAAAAAAAAGTCAAATGTACTTGCACAAATGACTTGCTGTTACATAATACCCCATATGCGTTGTTGGGGACGTTTTCGTCCACTAGGGGGTAAAGTTGAGTTTTATTTTGGCCACAACTTTCTCTGTGTTGCAGCTAATGGAATGATTGGTGACAAATCTTATTTTGACACTTATTTTGGGAAAATGCTTGAAATATTTCAAAAACTCAACAGTATACTGTGGGTAAATTCACTACCCTTTTTGTTATGTTTGGGATGAAAACACCCACTAAATTAAAATGCTGTAAAAATGTCTCAGATAAAGATTTTTTTTTTTTTTTTTTTTTTTTGCATAAATCTATTAATCACCCTCAGTCCTGATCAAACTACCAAATGTTTAAAAAAAAAAATCAAAGATTTTAACTCTTTAATTACCAAGTTCATAAATTATGTCACTGATTTGGGAAGAAAAAACACACACAAAATGACATATTTTCAATATAAAAAGTAATTGTGGACTGGATATTTTTTTTACCTTTTATGACAGTCTTGGGCATGTCAAAGATTAATAACTGTAGATTGGCTTTGATGTATTGTTAGTTTTGTGCAGCATTAGATTTTAATTTTTTCTCCCTCATTTATTGTTGGTGGCTGTTTTTGTCCCATTGACTTCCATTATAACGACATTTTTTGATTGCAAAGCCATGACACCATATAATCATGCACTCTTGATTGTTGGTGGTTTCCCTGTTGGGAGAGGTAACATTTGTTATTTTTACAGTTGATCACTAGGTGGGACCATTAACCCTTTAGGCCTGTACAAAAAAAGGCTTAGTTTCTGGCCTGTATATAGAGTTATATGGAGTTTAACAGCAAATTATAGTGTGTGTGTGTGTGTGTGTGTGTGTGTGTTTGAGAGAGAGAGAGAGAGAGAGTGTGTGGGAGAGACCTTTGTTTACTTACCTGGATGTATCTGAAAAAAATCCAAATATGCACCTCATGCTCTCAGAACTACATGGACTAAACAATAAAAAAAAAAAGAAGTGTGTTTATGCACCTGCTGACTTTTGATGGTGAAAAGAACGGAGGGCCTATGTGTGAAATACTTGTCTTTTCTTGATGGTGAAGCCAGTTTAAAACCTTTAAATCTTATAAAAAAAACTACTTTGAACATAATTGATTATGGACCAAAATGCAATACCAACTTCAAATAAGCAGCAACTCGCTGGAGGGGTCAAGCTGCATAATCATTTCTAAAACTCTGGTTCAAGTCAAGCCCTTTCTCGTATTGCTTGCTGCTCTTCTCACCATCAAATGACCAGAAGGATGGCATGCAAGTGTTTAAATCCATGTACTGTTTTTTGTTTTAGTCTATACTTATCACCACCATTAAAAGGCAGCAGGTGCATAAATACACTTTTGTTTACCCCATGTAGTTCTGAGAGCTGAGGTGTACATTTAGATTTTCTCAAATACATCAAGGTAAGTGCGCAAAAGTCTCTCTCTCTCTCTCTCTCTCTCTCTCTCTCCTACACACATACACACAATATAATTTGCTGTTATACTCCACATAACTCTATATACAAGTCAGAAACTAAGCTTTTTTTTGCACAGGCCTATCTAAAGGGTTGATGGTCCCACCTAGTGATCAACTGTAAAAAAAAATAACAAATTTTACCTCTTCCCAACAGGGAAAACCACAAACAATCAAGAGTGCATGATTATGTTTCATGGCTTTGCAATCAAAAATGTAATTATAATGGAAGTCAGTGAAAAAAAAACATCCACCAACAATAAATTAGGGAAAAAATGTTTATCTAATGCTTATAGCAGTTTAATTGAGTGAATGTTTTCATCCCGAACATAACGAAAGGGTAGTGAATTTGAACAATGCACAGGGATACATAATAATTTGGCACCAGCCGCAATTAATGTTGACAGCTAGCAGGAGTTGTGGTGGGGTGCGAGGTCTGTTTTGACCAATGGATGGAGACCTCAAGGCAGTGGCCTTAATGCTTATCTGAAGATTTGTCTTTATAGATTACAGTTTACATTGTACTTACTGAAGTACACCTCTGCATGCAGACACCCAACTGTACAAATTCATTTATAGATTTAAAACCCAGTCCTGAACCGGGAGAACCATGTTCTGCAGAGTTCAGTTCCAACACACTTGCTTGGACATTGCTACTGATCCTGAAGACCTTGCTTAGCTTAGGTGTGTTTATTTGGGGTGGCTAAACTTTGCAGGACACTGGACAAGTTTAGCTAAGTTTAGCCATCCATTTACATTCAGTGCATGTGATTTATCAACACTGAGTACATCTTAAAATGTACAGCTCATGAAAAATAAAAGTTTCTAGATGGACAAACATTAAATGCATGAACCAGTGTGAATAAAAAATATATTAAAATATATTTGGAGGTAGGTTGAAAAAGCCAGAATGGGAAGTTTTAAAGTACAGCTTGAAGTGTGAAGTTATTCTTGTACACAGATAGGGCATATTCATGGTAGTACACATGAAATTAATGTATTTATTTGCCATTTTACGTAAATAGGAATCCTGTCTCCCCCTCTAGTGGACATTAAGTGTAAGACCTTCATTGCTCAGATATTGAAAGTCACTAGGATTTTTTGAGAAGGAAATTTGGTGAAACATTAAAATTTTAGTCCTTGTCAATTACTCTCATAATAAATGATAATAATGTTCAAATATATGTTGGCTTTCTCAAGGCCAACAAAGAAGACTAAAATAAAAACCATTCAATTTAGTATGTAATAAAACGAATATTACTAATTTATTTCATAAATTTAACTATATTAATTTCCACAATTAATTATTAATGTCACACACACCTACCTAGTGCCTTTTGACTTAAAAGATGAGAGTGGTAAATGTTACAGACATATTATCATGGAACTGTTCAGTCTTTTTATTTCCTCTTCACTTTTATCCAAGGAGACAAAACTATTTGCACTGTATTTACAGTGGGACAATATTCATACAATACTATAACCTAGAAATAATTTAAAGGCGTGACTTGCAAGTCACAGCAGCACGATTATGTGCGCAGCAACATCTGACTCAAATATTATGTTAATTAACAGTGAGCGGTGGTTTCAGACACTACTCTTATAAGACTCTTATTCTGAAACAATGTAAGCTCGAGTTGAAGGCGAAGCGATTCTACCAATCAGATGAAAGGAGCGTTTCAGCTCCGCCCACAAGTTCGAATGAAATATTGAAGCCATAAGCCGTTTTTTTAAACCCAAAACGACAAAATGAGAAATCAAGTCAAAAACTCATTTTCCGTTTGTTAACCTAGATGGAATAACGAATAAACGAGCCATTTTTCCATTTCTGGTTATTTAATTCATGTTCTCTCACTTGAATCCTCTTGAGTTTTTCGTTTTCTGTTTTTTAATTTGAAACGGATTTGGAATGGACGGAAGATACCCTGATTTACACGGACCACCCAGGTGCCCCTTATGTGAAAGTTAATTTCTGACACTGATCTATGGTTTATTGTTCGAAGTGTTATTTCAGGGTTTTGATATGTTCTTATAACTCAAATGTGTTTACATTCAAATCATGACGTCGAATTCACTAAATTCAATCACTGGAACAAGCACTCTGACAAACCATTAGTCCCATCCTAGTGGGAAAGCAACCTATGATTTCCGTAATTTGCATAAAGTGCTCTATGAATAAAACTCAAAATAGAAAAATAATATATGTGCTAGTTTATATTCATATCTGTCATTTTATTTAAGTTCCCCGATGGTTTAAAGTGACGCATATTGTCTAAAACAAAAGTTATGACTAATGTTACATGTTCACATAAATATGCGCTTCGCTACAATAGGCTATATTCTCCCCATTCTGTAGTGCGTCATGCTGCTTTGCCAGACAGATTTGATAGGTGGGTACTATAATAAAACAGCCGTGTGCCCAAAGGACCAAAATAATGAAGAGAAAGAGATAAAATGTAGTAGAAATAAACACGTTAAGAATCCATAGGACTCTTATTACGTTTTTAGGACTATTATTATGTTGTAATGTTTGGTTGACCAATCAGTGGAGGGGGGCGTTTCATTACCGCCCACATGTAGGGATCGAATATTCAAGTTGTTTATTCGTTTTCTGTCCCTGAACGTAAAAACGAAAAAACGAAGCAGAAGTCTTGATTTTTGTTTTGTTTGGACAAATGAAAAAAAAAAAATGTGCAGTTTTTTCATTCTTCAGATTTCAATTTTAAATTAAAAAACGAATTATATGAAGGTACACAATCAGGGTATCTTCCGTCCATTCCAAATCCGTTTCAAATTAAAAAACAGAAAACGAAAAACTCAAGAGGATTCAAGTGAGAGAACATGAATTAAATAACGAGAAATGGAAAAATGGCTCGTTTATTCGTTATTCCATCTAGGTTAACAAACGGAAAATGAGTTTTTGACTTGATTTCTCATTTTGTCGATTGGAGATTAAAAAACGGTTTATGGCTTCAATATTTCATTCGCCACTTGTGGGCGGAGCTGAAACGCTCCTTTCATCTGATTGGTCGGATCGCTCCGCCTTCAACTCGGTCTCCTCAGTCTTTCAGAATAAGAGTCTTACAAGAGCAATATCTGAAACCAGATGTAGACACATAATTCGCGTTGTTGCGACTTGCAAGTCACCCCTTTAAATTATTTCTAGGTTATAGTATTGTATGAATATTGTCCCACTGTAAATACAGTGCAAATAGTTCTGTCTCCTGGGATAAAAGTGAAGTGGAAATAAAAATCAATAATAGACTGAACATTTCCATGATAATATGTCTGTAACATTTACCACTCTCATCTTTTAAGTCTAATGGCACTAGGTAGGTGTGTGTGACATTAATAATTAATTGTGGAAATTAATATAGTTAAATTTATTAAATAAATTAGAATTATTAGTTTTATTACAGACACAATTGAATGATGTTACTCTTTTAGTCGTCTTTGTTGGCCTTGACAACGACTAAAATTTTATTGTTTCACCAAATTCAGCTCAGATCTTCAGACTCGTTTGACTCGTTGCTGTAACTGGTCAGACTTTTTTCTTCTCAAAAAATCCTAGTGACTTTCATTATCTGAGCGATGAAGGTCTTACACTTAAGGTCCACTAGAGGGGGAGACAGGATTTCTGTTTATGTAAGTTTAAATGACGATAAATACATTAATTTCATGTGTACTACCATGAATATGCCATATCTGTGTAACACAGGTTCTTCAGTGATAGATGGGGTGGTAGGGGGGTATACCTTAGCTCAATGATAGCTGTATAATATAAAACAACATTAACTACTGCAGCTGGTACCAAATAAAAATTATTAAGTTTTGGAAAAACTGCAAGTCAAATGTACTTGCACAAATGACTTGCTGTTACATAATACCCCATATGCGTTGTTGGGGACGTTTTCGTCCACTAGGGGGTAAAGTTGAGTCTTTTGGCCACAACTTTCTCTGTGTTGCAGCTAATGGAATGATTGGTGACAAATCTTATTTTGACACTTATTTTGGGAAAATGCTTGAAATTTTTTCAAAAACTCAACAGTATACTGTGGGTAAATTCACTACCCTTTTGTTATGTTCGGGATGAAAACACCCACTAAATTAAAATGCTGTAAAAATGTCTCAGATAAAGATTTTTTTTTTTAAATCCAAGATTTTAACTCTTTAATTACCAAGTTCATAAATTATGTCACTGATTTGGGAAGAAAAAACACACACAAAATGACATATTTTCAATATAAAAAGTAATTGTGGACTGGATATTTTTTTTTTACCTTATATGACAGTCTTGGGCAGTTCAAAGATTAGTAACTGTAGATTGGCTTTGATGTATTGTTAGTTTTGTGCAGCATTAGATTTTAATTTTTTCTCCCTCATTTATTGTTGGTGGCTGTTTTTGTCCCATTGACTTCCATTATAACGACATTTTTTGATTGCAAAGCCATGACACCATATAATCATGCACTCTTGATTGTTGCGTGGTTTTCCCTGTTGGGAAGAGGTAACATTTGTTATTTTTACAGTTGATCACCTAGGTGGGACCATTAACCCTTTAGGCCTGTGCAAAAAAAAAAAGGGCTTAGTTTCTGGCCTGTATATAGAGTTATATGGAGTTTAACAGCAAATTATAGTGTGTGTGTGTGTGTGTGTGTGTGTTTTGAGAGAGAGAGAGAGAGAGAGAGAGAAGTGTGGAGAGACCTTTGTTTACTTAGCTTGATGTATCTGAAAAATCCAAATATGCACCTCATGCTCTCAGAACTACATGGACTAAACAAAAAAAAAAAAGAAGTGTGTTTATGCACCTGCTGACTTTTGATGGTGAAAAGAACGGGGGCCTATGTGTGAAATACTTGTCTTTTCTGATGGTGAAGCCAGTTTAAAACATTTAAATCTTATAAAAAAAAACCTACTTTGAACATAATTGATTATGGACCAAAATGCAATACCAACTTCAAATAAGCAGCAACTCGCTGGAGGGGTCAAGCTGCATAATCATTTCTAAACTCTGGTTTCAAGTCAAGCCCTTTCTCGTATTGCTTGCTGCTCTTCTCACCATCAAATGACCAGAAGGATGGCATGCAAGTGTTTAAATCCATGTACTGTTTTTGTTTAGTCTATACTTATCACCACCATTAAAAGGCAGCAGGTGCATAAATACACTTTTGTTTACTCCATGTAGTTCTGAGAGCTGAGGTGTACATTTAGATTTTCTCAAATACATCAAGGTAAGTGCGCAAAAGTCTCTCTCTCTCTCTCCTACACACATACACACAATATAATGTACTGTTATACTCCACATAACTCTATATAC
>NW_020526117.1:0-52916 GCF_003368295.1 Carassius auratus
AACTTTACAAAAATAAAGTACATTTAGCTTTTTAGTTATGGGTTCAGTAAGGTTTTGTCTTTTTTTATTGCATGGTAACTGAATCAAAAAGCGACAGTGAAGACATTTATAGTGTTAAATTTTTTTTTTAATGAATTCAGTTTTTCTTGCTTTCTAGTCAAGGAATTCTGAAAATATGCTTTTCTGAAAATATACACGGTTTCACAAAATATGAAGCATGCTAATAATAAGAAATGTTTCTTGAGCATCAAATCATCATATCAGAATGATTCCTGAAGATCATGTGACACTGGAGTACTTTGCTGAGAATGGAGTAATGATGCTGACAATTCAGCTTTGCATCACAGAAATAAATTACATTTCTACATTTTTAAATTACATAATTTTATTTCACAATATTCATGAAATAATCATCTAAACTATCTAAAGAACATGACAACATATGTATCATACTTATAACACATTTAGTTGTAACACAGCCAACCCTTTAGGTCAATTTTGTGAAAATTTGTGAGTTCAACGCAACAAACCATATTTGGTTTGTTTGGTATAACCTATATCGTAGGACCTAACTGTCCAGGTTTGGTTGTTTTGTGTGTGCCTCACTCCCTCCTCACATCTCTCTCTGCCTCTCAATCTGTGCTTCTGTCCTCTCCCATCAGACTTGTACTGTACCTACAGCTCTCTGTCTCTCTCTTCCTGCCTCACAAAAGACCCCCTCTGTTCTCTGTGCTTTACCCCGGCCCCCCACCCCCTTCCTCAACACCCAAGTGGTACATTCCTGTCTCCTCATCCTCCCCCTGCAGCGCGTCTCATTGTGAGGCTCTTCTCCTCACCTTCAGCTGTAGTCCTGCCACAAAGCGGCATTATTACGGTACAGTGCCGCAGACACCTGAAGCTGAATGTGTGAGATCAGGCTCCACAAACAGAACTGTTGTCTCACACATGCTCCAGAGCGCAGCGTAACGCTAAGACGCTTGTCTGCTCCAGCTCTGCAGATACAGAAACACTGAGAATCAGTCATTACTAACTTAGCTTGTATGATATACACTGCTTTTTAAAAAACGTTGGAGCTGGTATTCCTTTTTTTAAATGATTTTGAAAGGATATTTTATGCTTAATAATGCAGTTATTTATCAAAAATGAAATATAGGGAATTAAATATATATTACTATATGAAATCATAAATCTTTTTTTTATATATTTTGAAATGTAGTTCTTTCCCTGAAATGAAAAAGCTTGAATTTTTTTTCCTTCATTCCTTTTTTGTTTATATGTCGTGTTTTTGACATTTTTTATAGTTTTTAAAATATGTCTTTTATGTGTGTTTGTGTGTTTATACTCTACATATTTGTACATTATATATATGTTATATTTCTTTACTGCCACTTTTGATCAATTTACTTGATCCTTGCTGAATGACAATATTAATAAATAATAAAAATACCCCCCAACTTCCTGAAGGGGAAAAAGGTAGTAAATACACAAAACAGAGTTTGAAGTTTGATCATCACATTCATCATTGTGCTTGACTGACGCATGCAGCTCTAGGTTGATTCAGGAGGGCTTTTCCTGCAATTAGTGTTCTGGAAATTGCATGTTGTTTTTGTAGAACTTTCTGCTAAATGACATGTAAGCTCTGTTCCAAACTCCTGCCAGCTGCCTTGCTGTCTACTCCCTAAATCAGCCAACTTCTAAGGCGGCATCCCAACCACAATAAAACCCAATAAGAAGATCTGACCCAGACATATCTGACCCAACAAAACCATACTGATTTCTGGTTAATTAGAATATTAATCATTCACAAAAGTCCTAAATAAACAAATCCATCATTAAGACATTTTAACTTTGAACAGTCACTTCTAGCCAAAATATGAGTCCATAATAACGTTTCCTCCAGTGAAACAATCACATCAAAATCCACCCACATATTGGTTTACACTTGTTGAATTTGTGCTTGATCTGTGCATATTTCTCTCCTGATAAAGATAATTTGGAGAAAGCAATGTTTTATGAACTATCCCTTTAAAATTGTGTTTCTGTGGCTCAAGTGGTAAAGTATTGCATTAGCAACGCAATGTTGTGGGTTCGATTCCCAGGGAGCATGTTAGGTAAAAAATGTTAGCCTGAATGCACTGTAAATCGCTTTGGATAAAAGCATTGTCTAAATGCATGAATTTAATTTAATTTTTTAAAATGTAAAATTCATTTAATATTTTTAATATACAAAGGTGGCTATTTCTCTTTTACTACCATGTTTCAAATGAAATTTTGAAAGGGTACTGCATCCATTAAATTTTCATGATCTCTCTCTCTCTCTGTCCTCTCCATCAGCGTCTCCTCCTTTGACTCATCAGTATGTCCCCACATTTCCACTTCAGTCAGTGGGTCACATGAACCAACCTCCTCCCTTCTGCTCAGGACTCTCTCCCATACCACCCCTCTCTCTCTCTCTCTTTCTCTCTCTCTCTCCATCAATAGGCCTCATTCATTCCCTCTCTCCTGCTGCATGCCATTGGACCCCCCTTACCTTCCCTATATTCATTCCAGTGAATTTTTTCTCTCTGTGAAGTTCTCCGTGACTTCTTAAATAGCTCAGTACCTGTTCTCTCTCTTCTCATATCATCTCTTTCCATAATCATTTTCACTATTTCTCTTCTCTGTCATCCTCCCACATTTGTATGTTTCACCTGTTTTGAATAAATGTAAGTAGTTCTGTGACATTGGTCATTAAGCTATGATAAATACTTCTCTCTCTCCCTCTCTCAGAAAATACATACACACACACACACAAACACACACACACACAATTAATCAGAAATGTTAAATTAAAATATTAATTTCTTCAGAGAAATAAAAATAAATGGAAAGATGCTATGAATGCTAACAAAGAAAGACTTTACTGCTCTTAAATGAAACTTGGAAAAATGTGATGAGAAACGAATGAGTTTATAATGAGATCTCTGACTTTTGGTTGCAGACTAATTTGGCAACTCTGAGTAGAGTTTAAGATCTCTTCTCAAACTCCACACGAGACGTGGGTCTGGAGAGTGAAGTTAGGTCAACTCTCCTTTTGCACTCCATTTAATCTCATTGCTTTCTTGGTGAAACTGTAGCATATCTGTTCTCAAATGTCCATTACATGCGCTCTCAATGTAAGTTCCATTCCCTGCACGCTTCTATAAGTGGCCAATAAATAGTCACCATTACTGAGGCGACTGAACAAGCTGAAGTACATTTGCTTAATGATGCATAATTGTGCTAAATGATCTGAGGCGCATTCAGTGGCTACATTTAGAAAATCTGAAAAAATGAGTCAAACCGAGAGCTTATGTCAGTGTTCACACGCTCACACATGCTATAATGATCTGCACAGCAAACAAACAAACATTTATTCGTTGCTTTAAACTCTTACTAGTGTAACTGACGGTTTAATATGGCTCTTTATAAAAAGGCTGGCATTACACTTGCTTCCCAATTTAGGGTATATGAGTCCGGCATCCAAATCACTGAGCCATTCTCTTTGACTCTTTTATTTTGCTCTCTTCTTCTGGGTCTCTACTTACTGGGAGCTCTGTGTAGCATAATACAGAGGTACATACATAGACATTTTTTCAGTGCTCCAGCTGTAACCCTGTACCAACCCAGTCCATTTCCTCAAAAACACGCACACACAAATATACACATGCCAATCTCATTCCTCCCCCCTTCTCCAATCTATTTTGGTGTGTTGTAGTGGGCTAGGGTGTGTGTGCGCGGTTTGCAGCCCTGCCCAGTAAAATACAGACTTTTAAAGGAAGTCTGCAATATAATCTGGTCGCTTTATTGTAATTACAAGGTCCCCATTTTGGAAATAACCAGGCTGTCCGCAAGCACTTGCCATGTCTGACTCCAAGGAAAACTTGAGTTAGCTTTTGTGTGCCCCCCGTTGAACTGCTTTATGCCCAGCACATAGCCCTATCGGAAGAGAATTCATTTTCTCACACACACAGCGAATCTCAGATGATGTCATAAAATCTGTTAGCATGGGTGGCCTATCAAAACCTACACAACCGCATGGCTAGTGGCCTATCGTCAAAGCCTAAAATTACTGTGGACAAATTAGTAGGCTGTATTAATCCGAACAGCTGTATTCACTTAAGGTGGGAAACATCTGTCTTGAGGATTTCTCAGTCAGAGTCTGAGTGGCTTTTTACCTTTTTGATTTCTAAGTTTTATCGGTTGTATGGTTTGTACAAATGCCTAGACATTATATCATTATGTCGTGTATCTGTGTGGGTTTTCTCAAGGTACTTCGCTGTGTTTGAGGTGAAGTTCTGTGGATGTAAACTGGTCTCAGGCCATTTCAACCCAGCTGTATTTTAATACTTTCTCAAGGTCTGTGCTCACCTGTATGCCATCCTCTGCTTGGTTTCATACTTTCTTAATGTCTGTGTTCACGAGTGGTTTCAGAAACACCAAGTGGTAGACGTTTTAATGCATTTAATTGTTTAATGTCAGTTTAGAAGTTTTCCCTTTTTCCCTAATGCTGTTCATGATTACACTGTAATTATGAACAACACTGCTATTTTTATATTACTCGGCATAGCAGTTAGGTTTAGCATCAGGGCTAATTTAAAGAAGAAATTTTTTTTTTAGAAAACTTCAACCTGCTTTCCCACACATCCAGAAGTGCTCTGATTTGCTATTCAAACTTGCCACATGGCTGCGTGCTTATCTTCTTATTCATTTAATATTTTAATGTAATATTTATTTATTTATTTTAAAATAATTTTATATTTATATTTTTTTATTTAATATTAATTGATTTAGTTGACAAATGTAAGCAAGAGCAATTTAAATAAACACACCTGATTCCCACTTTCCACCCACATCCCTCATGTTCCATGATCTTTTCTCACGTTTTTAAAAATACCTTTATTCTTTCTCACTTTCTCCTCTGGCCTCTCTGTGTCAATGGGAACACCACATATTTAAAGCATATGATAATACTGTTTTATTATAGAAATGCTAGTGTGCACCAGAGGCCTTACAAAAACATATGCCATGATTGTTTATAGATTGTCTCCTTTAGACCATAATGGGCCACAAGACATAAGAAGCACTGATTTTCCTACAAATCAGAATTTCCCTGCAGGGAAAAGCTCTCGTCAGCTCCTAATAGAGTAAGGAGTTTTCATAGAGCAGCTCATGTTGATTGGTGGCTGCTGACAGTATGGCATTTTATTACTATTCTCTTTCATTAATGTTTGTTTATGCATTTGTTTTATGCAACGTTATTTTGAGTAAGCCAAGCCTCATTATAATGGGTTGGTTCTTCAAAAGCACAGGTGCTTATAAAGATCTTTGGACAGAGAATAGGCGTAACCTAAATAAATGACTGGGCTTCTTTTTTTATCCCTTACTTCAAAGAACTGCAGTTTGCTGCATCTATAGGAGGCAACTAAAGAAAAAGAAAAAAAAAGAAGGAAAGGAAAAACATGAATCAGTTTCTTTGGTGTATCAGAGATCAAATGTGAGTGAGCGCATTACTTTCTACATTTTTGAAACTTCAAAGATCTGCTTGTGTGTAGGGCTATGACTTTTATTTATAAACTATTGGAAGCAAATATCATGCTTTACTACAGCTAATATAAATTCTGGTAAATTTGGTATCTTTTGAAAATTTGAAATTTATTTATTTATTTATTCATTTTAATTTATATAATTAACAAAATTAACAGAAATAATGGACATACAAACATACAATAAACATACAATAAACATTTCTTCAATAATGGTTGGTGTATGACTAACCGAAATGATGTTTTGCTGACAGGAATAAACGTTCATTTTGTTCCATACCTGCTGGCGTGGTCATTTAATTTGAGTAACCGAGTTGGATCGAGCCTTATTTTTTAAGAACTTGACTGGGAGGGAAGATAGCATATGACGTCACGAGCGGATCAGAATCTGATTGGCGGCTGAAATCCTTCATGCCTACGGACCCATCGGTCCTACATGGTTCAGCTGTGAAACAGAAATAAATACAGAGGAATAAAGAGCCAGATCTACATGCCAATCACTGGCACGTTAACATCAAAAGCTAATTTGATGAATACAGATATTTTGGGCTATATAGATCCTTTCATAAGTTCCTGAAATGAACGTCTGTCGATCCGTAACAAACGTGTAGAAAGCCGCAGAAGTCCGTATGCATGTATTTCCCTCCCTCTTTTTAGCTCTCTACCCTCTCATTCACTCTCTCTCCACACACACACACACACACACACACACGCTCCCTCGCATTTTGTGGGAGAAAGTAAGAAGAGGGAGAGAGAAAGAGGGAGATTGAGAGAGAGTGATTGGAAGCCTCTCTCTGCTCTCTCCGCTTTTCTGTTCACTCAGACTCAATGGGGCTCTAGCATTAGGGATTTCAAGCTGTAAAAGTACATATTTATTACCCATTCCCTTCTTTATATTTACGCTTTGTACATAACCCAGATAACTTATTGAAGAACAAGGTGGGTGTGCGTTTCAAGGAGTCTCTTAAGACGCACCAAGTCGAAGTTGATGTCAAAAGAACGAAAAGGCTAATTTGAAACTGTCCTGCTTTGTAGTCCAACCAAACCGGTCAAAAACTTGGGAACTATGGATATTCGGAAGAAGCGGAGGCCGTGGTGCATGGAGACCTCGTTCTTGCTCCTCCTGTGCCTTACTCTGTCACAAGCAGGTGAGTATTTTGTTTTTTTCTGTTTGTGTTTGTGAGATTTGACAGAAGAAACAGTAGCGTGACCTATGTAGGCATTTTTTCCTCAATGCAACGTTGGGTTTTGATGCGCTTTACGCACGCCAGGTATCCATGAGATTACGCAGGGGATTGTGTTTTAGTGTTTCCAAGAAGATGCTTGAATCTTTTTATGCGAACGTGTGTTCAGTTAAAGTGATTTAAGTGCATGTTGGATCTAGCTGGTGAGCCCACATTAGCAGACTAATATTTGGTTGGAGTCCCTTAAGTTGATACCACTCTTTCAACTTTCACAATTTTACAAGAACTAAAGTGTATGTACAAAACAAATACAGAGCCACGAGTTGAGCTCCAGGCCGCGTTGGCACACATTATATGGCATCCCAGACGGTGGCATGGGACAGGACGGTGCTTCACTGACAGGGTTTCACATCCTGGTATGAGCTTCATTTCAGTGCACAGCATCTTGAGAGGATGCATTGTTAGTGCAAACCAAGAAACTATTAATCGTATCGTGAATGGAAAGTATATATAGTAGTTTATGTTTATTTATATTTATATTTACATTTGTATTTCACCAATTGTTATTATTGTTACTTTTTATTAATTATACGGCTCTCCGGAATGCTTGATTGTGATTGGTCAGTCTCCACATTTAGCGATCAAATATTTTTGAGTAATTACTGACTGCGCCTCCGAAGCGTCGCCAGCTCATTTCTAAAAACAATATCTAATGCTGTTTTTTCATACGTTAATGTATCGCCTAAATAGAGTTTCCCAAACCTAAACTGCTGGGGGGGGGGGGGTGATTGGACATTATTTCTTAAATTATTCACCTGCTCTGTACTGTTATTTGTATTAATACGAGCGTTTTTCGTCTATGTGTATATAATGTTATGAACTTTTGTCCAATGCGCTTTTTGTTGCAGTAGTAGGTTTATACTTGTTTTACTTATAAAACAAATCCATAGTTAATATAAGAAGCACCATATGAAGTTAGTATTTTATTTTATTTACCCCAACCGATCAGACATTAATTTCTGCACATTAATTTATACGTGAATCGTCAGCTACGCTTCTAATGTTCACCACTAGTCGGTGAGTGGCGCTCGATCCAGATCCTGCTGCTTCTCCATTAGCATTTAATTTACAGTAGAAGCATATAATCAGATACAGTACATTTCACACCAGATTTGGACAGACTTAATTGATATTTAAAGATTCTGGTTGAATTAAAAAGTAAACAACAAAACGATATTTTAGATAATGGTGTGCACCTAACGTCCCTCTGGCTAGGATGTAATTCCAGATTTCTGATTTGATCGCTCATTTTTCTCTCCTTTCCCTCCCTTGTGTGTTTAGAGGAAGTCTGAATATTTGTGCCCCGCATGAGTAGGTCATTATTCTGCCCTGTGGTTCACAGAGATGCAGTGAATGAGTTAGTGTCTCTATGTGAGCTCAGTGATATTTGTGTAAACGCACACATCTATTACACCTGGAGAATTTTCCACAGTATGCCAGTTTTAGGCCAGTGAATGTTGCACTGTGAATATTCCACAGCAGCCTGTTATTACTGGTTCAAATATCATCTATGATTTTTAACACCAGAACCAGATTATGTTGTGCAAACCAAGACACTATTTAGGATTCTCTTTTTATGTTTAAGTTCATTTTTATATCTGCTAGTTACTTTTAAGCAGTCATCGTTGATCCATATTGTTAATTTTGGGACAGTTGACAGACTTTTGAGAGCGCAGTGTTTTTTAGGTGGGGAATATTTATTTAACATGGATGTTACTTCAACCTCATTTCAAAGGCAGGAGACTCAAAGAAAAGTCTGTCTCACTTCTGTTAACCAAAACACCCTCTACCCAGTGCAGCGAATGAGGACTGAATGGAGCCACTGTGTGTGAAGGAAATGCCTGGAATATTCGTGTGTATATTCACAGCACGTGAGAAAAGACTGTCCTCATGGGTGTGTCCATCATTCCTGACAGCTTATGAATGTCATTGTGTGTTACTTACATTGCTAATCTTCCCCATCACTACCTTACTCTTGTCCTGAAGTGCACTGGAAATATGAGGGCTGGTGCTCCTCAGATCCCTTATTAGATTTGTTGAATTTATGCATGCATGCATGGAAAGAGCAGAGCATCACTATTATAATTGTGCATGCTTGGTATTAAACTGGTAACTATCACATGTATGATACCTCAAGTTAGTTGTTGTAGTGAGCTGTGCTATAGTTTTCTAAGTGATCAGCCTTATGCTTCTCACTCTGAGCAACCATTTCTTTATTCTTCTTCTCCCTTAACTAATAAACAATCTAACCCTAGTGACTCAACTTCAGCTGTAGGAACCTTTTCACACTCTGACCTCAACAGACCTCCAGAAACCTCACACTTCCACAAACAGCTCTGTTGACAACAATACAGTTTCCCTGGTTGAAGAAGCACAGCTTTGCGGTATGTCTTAGAGAGATAGCTAGTCATCATGTCTTCAAGGCTCAGTCCACACAATCATTTTGGAAAGGGTTGTTTTTGAACCTAAAAAACAAAAAGTTGGCTTACACTGTTAAAAAAAGGTTCCAGGGCCATAGAAGATCCATTTTAGTTTCCCAAACAACAGTGAAAGAACATTTAAATAATCTAAAGAACCTTTTCCACTTTACAGAACCTTTTGTGGAATGGAACATTTCCATTGAAAACCACTTTGCTAATATAGAACTCATATTTTTAAGAGTGTAATGTCTGAGCCATTAATATCTTAAATAGATCGCTGTATCTCTCTTCCAGACATGCTTCAACTCTCATTGCATTTTGTGGCTGATTATTCTGGAAAAAAAATCTTAAAAACAGAAACATTCAATGACATGGTCTTTACCAGGATTGTTGCATGAGGGTTTACGTCTCACAAGTTTCAAGAATAGTTTAAAATAGTTTTTTGGGGAATGCAAACATCTCACCACAAGAGGGCCCAACTCATGCTCAAGCTTTTCAGCTCAATAGCACCACATCTGAAGGATTCACTGAGCACATAATAAGCACCCTCTTCCTTTAGTCTGGTTTATTATTTTATTAACATGTCTCAGGGAACTTAAACTTCTGTGAATGCCTTATGATTGTACAGAAGTATCTTTACAGTTGTAAGCTGATTAAAGCCATCTGTTTTCACACTTCTGTGCTTAAGATCATAACTGATTCAGTTAACCATATTATCTTGAATTGCTATTAATATACATATAGTTTGAGTGATACTTAGTAAAGTATTTTAACCTTTCTGTGAGTAGTGTATACTTTGGTTTACAGTGATGAGTGTATACAGTAGCTGTGGGGAGTCTGTATAAACGCTCAATCTTTTTTAGTTTGCATGATGTTTAATATAGCGGCCGTGTGGTCAGTTTATCCTTCCTGGCAGAGGCAAGAAGAGGCGCACTGTTAAACACACACACACTGACTCATACTGAGCAACCTAGATCCAGAATATACACTAGCACATGATATATATATATATTTGTGCACATAATATTAGATAAGCATTATAATGTATAATAATAAATTCACAACCTTTGTTTAAGGCAATACATGTTCTAAAATATTTCTTCGCTGACTTTCAACAGACCAGGCACGCCATCTCTTGGGCATGAGGATAATATTAAGCAGGAAATAATTATTTGAAAATATTTCTGAATGCTTTTTTTCATGTTGAGTTAAATAACTTTCTGCACTTGAACTGAATGGACACATTATTTTAACAGCACATATGAACTGACCTATTGTTTAGAGTTAGAGTACTGAATGCCTGTTTTAAAAAGATCCCATGTTTGTGTCATACAATTTCTACATTTGTTGAGAAGAACATTGATTCACTTCCTGGAAAGCATCACTAGTCAGGGTAACGTGCTTGTGTCAGCTTTTAGCATTTTTATTTTTTAAACCTTTCATCAAGATTAAAAAAAAACATCAACCACACTAACACACTTGGTAATCTGTGAACATTAAATAGTCGTTTGATATATATGTCTCTGTAACCCCATATTATGCCAGGAGTTGGAGGCATAACTGTCTGCGTATTATAAATAAATCATAAATATAGAGAGCCATGATTTAAATTATAACCTCCACACAGGCCTGTACATGCACGCCTAACTACTGCGGTCGGCGGGAAGAGAGAATGAGACAGGGGAGACAGATCTACACAGCTCGATGGATTTATCCTCCTGTCTTTTGCATCTTTTGAAGTTGCATCTGTTGTCGCATTTGTTTGATACATCTGCATGTGTTTCCTCCTCATTTGTTCAGAAAATATTGAACTTCTCCTCCATCAACTTCTTCATCCTCAAATCTGTCTGTCTTGCTCAAAACAAGGGCATCTTTGTGAGAAGTATAGGTGAGAGTTGAAAAGGTCAAGGTGTCAGGTGGTATGTCCTGCTGGTATTTAGCACAGTTATTTGAAGCTCGCAAGAAGACACTAGAACACCAAAGCTCAAAGAAAGAGGAGATGGAGAAACCAATCTCCTGGAATGTCCTGGGACAGAGTTCTGGTGATGGAGTTTGTTTAGGGGTCACCTTGACTGCTAATGACTCGCTGTTGGGAATGTTGGCTCTTTGAGAGCTATTGTCTGTTCCTGTGTTTGCAGACTGTGTGAGCACACAGTGTTTGTTTGTGTGAATGCATTGTGAGAGCATCCAGGGACATGTTTGCCATTTACAAAACATTCACTTAGCTCTGTTGAATGTTGGTGTTTGGTAGATAAAGTAGAAGCAGTTCTGTCTTCTGTAATGAAACATGGCTCAGCAGAAGTGATTTATTTATTTAGCTAATATGACCTATTTTGTGATTATTTTGTCCATTGACAGATTTATAGTTAGAAAGTGTCTTTTTTATGATTTGGAGCCATTTTTAGATAAATGCTCATTCTGTTAAACTTAAAATAATAAATTTCCATTTTAAAGCAATATTTCAAAATTACATCATCAAAATAGTTTTTTGATCTAATTAAATTATATATAGTGTTTTAATTCACAATTTTTTTTTCTCTCTTTTCACTTTGCAAGTGTGTTAATTTATTTGTGCACTACGTGCCTTTATTCCCAATTCTGCTCTATTTGAGAAATGCTTTTTGGGCCTTTCCTTCCTTATTTTATTTAATTTAGCTGAGAAAGCCCAGTGGACAAACAGTAAATAGTGCTGTGGTGGAGGTCTCAAACAGTGCCATACATTGTGCAACTTGTCTCTTCTGAAACCGATACAGTGACCAGAGACTTTCTTTTCCTTTTTCATCTCTTGCTCACAGAATGTTTGAATAGCATTGCATTTTAGCTATAGAAGCCCCATTTTAGAGTATTTCTGCATTTTTGACTCTGTTTCCTTATAGTATTGTGTTGAATATTGTACACTATCTACTCCTCTAGTCTATTATCCTCTTGCAAACATCTGTCTCTATATTTTTTGTATGTCTAACTGTGTACTTGTGTTCTAATTAGTAGAGTTCCTCGTTTTTGGTCTGAAATATGAATATGCTAGTTGCTAAATGCAAAATGACTTAACTGCCCATTGTGGTAACTACACAGACCACATTTTGGTCAATGTGGTTATAGGGAGCAAAAATACTGCCAGAGCCTCAGAGGAAAATGCTAGCACTAAAATGAAAGGAAATCGAAGATTTGTCAAGCCCTAAAAAGAGTGTATGGAGACAGAGCCAAACATGCTTAACCTCAAATAGGTATTGCAAATACACTAAGACTTGTTAGAGTGTTTAACACAGTTTTAGACAGTTAATAATATAGTACACATTGTGGGTTGAGCAGATGGCATCAGGATTCATATGAATACCATAAAGAGCAACAGAGCTGCCAAGAGCAATAGGAAGATGGAAATAGACATAAAATTGTATAACCTGTCGGTGTGGGGTCTCTTGAACAATTCAACATCTGTTTGAACTCACATTTGAACTGTGTAAAACAGAAACAAGTGGATTTATCTTGAAAATTATGTTATTTAATTTTTTTAGGCTCATACCAACAGAAATATATGCTATGGACTCTCTTTGGATCTAAATGAACAGAAACTATTAATATGAACGCATAATCATGTTTTATAAATGTAATGAATGATGAAATAATGTTGAAAAGCGTGTTAATGCACTTTTTCATTCTAACAGTGACCGAACACTTTTACTTCTACAGATCCGATAGATGTTTTGCGGGTGCTGCAGTTGCCTTCGCTCCCTGAAGGTGTGCAGAAAGTCCCAGGTTTCTGCGCCTCTCGCCGGTCCAGCACTCCTGATCATGCCTACCGCATCACTAAGAAAGCCCAGATCACTGCCCCCACCAAACAACTGTTCTCTGGTACGTTCTTTTAACATCTAATCGTTTTAATAACATTACTCACATAAACCAGATGTGAAGACATGCTGTTCATAGACACACATTTATGGAACTTAATGTTTATCTGTAAAAACAGCAATAGAATCTTAGTTATACTGTATGTATCTGAAAGCCACTTATGAAATGTCATGATGTGTCTGGAATTTGGAGGAATTCAAAAAGGACAAGGGTATGATTTGTGTAAAAGATAGGTTCTTAATTGAAAGGCTTGAAATTAAAAGTGCTGAGATGGGTAAAAACTGAAAGCAGCATACTTTTGTAGATGTTTGTATATGTAATTAGGAATTGTACATTTTGGTTACAGAGAAAGTGCATTATATATATATATATATATATATATTCTCATACTGGTTTCAAGTGTTTGTTCTTTGGATGCTGTTTTAATGTGCTTAGAAAGATTACTAGGTCTAGGTGAAAATTGTTTGGGTCTCTAACATTCAATTACTCTTCAAAAGCAGGATGAGATCTTTTCAGTAGCTAATGAGATGGTTGCAAAGTTAAAACTAAATCTGAATGTTAGCGTCAATGAATTGTGTGCAATCTCTGCAAGTTGAGTCATGAATCATAGGCTTATCCCAGACTACAAATGTGTCTGTGCTTAAAGTTACCTACGTCTTTTGTCTTAAATCTTCATATTTCAATTTTTTATTTCGAATTCTTGTAGGACGTTTTCCGGAGAACTTCTCCATCATGACTCTGGTAAAAGCCAAGGCTGGTCTTCAGGCCTTCCTGCTGTCCATCTATAATGAGCAGGGTGTCCAGCAGCTCGGTCTAGAGTTGGGACGCTCACCCATCTTCCTGTATGAAGACCAGAATCGCAAACCTGCCCCAGAGGACTACCCACTGTTCAAAGGGGTTAACCTGGCTGACGGCAAGTCAGTAACCAATCCCTGCTGAGCCCCATCCAGTTTCAAATATATTATAATCATTTGTGTTGTGCAACCCTGATGCTGTTAGTTTCCAAGCAATGTGATGTTTTAATAGTAAACATCACTTTTAGACTAAGACATTTTGTATGTAGAGGCTGAAAGGTTCCTTACAGTCTATAATATATTAATGGCTCTTGGCAAACACACAAATTATATACAGGAACGCTTTGTAACTATCTGCCCAGTTCACCAAGTTAAACCGTCAATATCTCCTCTCGTCCTACAGGTGGCACCGCATTGCCATTTCTGTGCAGAAGAAGAACATCACTCTGATCCTTGACTGCAAGAATCGTATTACAAAAACTCTGGCACGTAGCAACAAACCAGTCTTGGACACCAAGGGCATCACTGTGTTTGGAGCCCGTCTCCTGGATGAAGAGGTCTTCCAGGTCTGGTATACATTGGCCAAGAGATATTTTAATGAATTCTGTGATAGACACTTTGTAATTGATAGATGATAATTAAAGGGAGAGTTCACCCCCCCCCATGATGAGTAAATGATAACAGAATTTAAAATTTTGGGTGAACTACCCCTTTAAGGAGTTTTTTTTTTTTTATTGTCTGCATGATATGAACTTCAGTTTATGATTATGCTATAGGCAAGTCAAATAATAAGATTTGTCAACATGAATTCAAACTGATCTTATTTTCTGGGTTAAAGCTGCAGTCGGTAACTTTTGATACTCTAGCGGTTAATAAACAGAACTGCTTGCGTCTTGCGGAAGAACATCGTAGCCGGAACTACTTCTCTCTGTTTATGTCTATGAAGAATCACAAAGGTACTGGGTTACTCCGCCGCGGTACCTCCAAAGCAATCTAAAATAGTCCGAATATAAACACTTATTATAGGTGCACCATAGTGATTCAGGACAAGCCAAAAACACGGTTTGGAAAATGGATTCATGGTGTACTCACTTATTATATACATTTTTCTAAATTTTGAACACAAACAAAGTTACGGACCGCAGCTCTGATTGGCTGATTTCTTACCGGGAGCGGTCAGTAACTGCAAATGGCAATAGGACCACTGGGAGGAGCCAGAAGAGCTTGATTTTTTCACGGATTATCTGTCTCATATTCTACTGTCAGGACATAATGACAGGTTTAACAAATATGTAAAAAATTTATTTTTACAAAAGTTACCTACTGCAGCTTTAATACACATTCCTGGACTTTTAGGTAAACCAATAAGTATTTATTCACCAAATTTGATGGTGAATGGTGAAAATTTGTAAATGTTTTCTTTTTGCATCTTCATGCATTTGTCTTCACAAAGCTAAATTAATTTTTCACTAACAGGCCAAATGCTTTTGTTAAGTCAACTTACAAACTAGTTGAGAATCTGAAAACCTAAGATGTTAAGTTGAATAAAAACTTACAATTTTAAAAAATCTTGCACACATACTTAATGCCTTAGTATCCCACATTACCCGAGTTTGACCTCTGGTAATAAACTTGATTCTTTCTTCACATCTGGTTGTTAAAGTGACATCTCTTCTTTTTCTTTGCTTCTCTCCAGGGTGAGATCCAGCAGCTGCTGATCGCATCCAATCCTCAGGCCGCTTTTGACTTCTGTGAGCACTACAGCCCCGACTGTGACTCCCCTCTGCCCAAAGTCCAGTCCCAGGACCCAAACAGCTATGTGAGTACCACGGCACATTTTTACAGTGGGCAAAGTGTCCTGGTGTGAGATATCAAAATCACTTCTCAGTGCATCAGTGTATGCTAAATGTTTTTGCTTATCCAAAAACAGCGACTCATCCAAATCTTTGCTGTAGATTCGTCCTTGATTCATTAATCATGCCATTCAATAGCTGCATCTATATTTGACTTGGATTGGATTTGTATTAAATGCTTGGATAAATATGGGCAGTATTTTTATGTTTCAAAGCACATAAGTATCATGTTTCACCTACAGTATAATAGAGCCCCTCATGTGAGTCAGACTCCCCTACAACACATTTTCATACATCTACAGCTCCTTCACCTCATCAAAGGTGCTCTGTCCTAATGCAGTCTCGGTTTCTCATCAGTGCATGTGGCTTTCTTGAGATTTATCTCTTACAAAGTACAAGAGGAATCTCACTGCAATCTTTAGAACAAATTGGAAACGTAGAAACCTAGAAGAGTTTCATATGCACCGTGGTTAAAGATACAAATTTAATATGTAGTTTTTATTATTATTTTGAGTTTCCTTTTTAAAGTTTGTTGTTTTGTTATTGTACTAGTCATTTTCTATATCTACATCTGTCTCTCTATTTTCTTTTATTTGTCAGTTTATTTAAAATGTAATATTGCCTAGCTAAAGAAAGTTATGTAATTAATGTTTTTATATATATTTTATACTATTCAAGTTAAATTAAAGTTAAAGTTTAATTTTAGTTTTACTTTTACTTTCAATTTTAGTTTTATATTCATATAATAACCCAGAGACGGAAATATGATAAATTACTCCAATGTTAAATAAATAGTGATATTCAAATCAATGGCTTTTACCTTTTATAAGGACTTCAAGCACAGCTCCTTCAATCTGAATTTAGGGTGAAAACTATTTTATAACATCCGATTAAATCTAAATGCTGAAACTGGATACAATAGCTTTATTTTGCTTACTGCTTACATTATACCCTTGTGTCATCTTTTCAGATGAATGCATTTGTTTTCTCATTCATGAAGTTCTCGGTGTGTTTTGCAGTAACGCAGAAACATCTCACTGTTACTCAAAGCGAGACTCATGAGTCTGATGAACAAATGATAAAACCACTGTGTTTTCATCTTCCCTCATTTCTAGTTTCTACATCTCACTTTACTCATCTTTCACTCTCTCGTCTCTCCCTATTATTCTCTCAATCGTTTTCTCTTTCCAAAGTCTTCTTTTTTCCCTCTTGTCATTTGCTCCATTCCCTTTTTGTCACTCACATGACCTCTCTCTCTCCTTCCCTGCATTCCTCTGGCTTCACTGCTCCTCTCTCTCCCCCCATGTCTCTCAGTTCTTTGATGAAGAGCAGGATGATTATGAATACCCCTATTATTATGAAGGAACTACGAGTGTCCCTCCCTCCGTCCCAGCTGGGGACCGCACCAAAGAGGTAAAGAGGGATCGCAAATGGAATCACAAAGTGAATCAGAAAAGAGAGGAGGAGAAAGAAGACGGCATGATACCTCATTTAGAACTTGATAAGTGCCTACAAGGCAGAAAAGAATATTGTTAATGTCTTAAATAAATGTAATAGTTTTTAAATCTACACAATTTGATTAGGTTTAGCTAGAAAGAAGACAGCAGGGTAAAAAAAAGTCTTCAAGTAAATGTATTCATTTTAAGGATGTTTACTAGAAAACAAGATAAAATATTTATTACTTTAAAAAATGCAGTGTATACTGTGACTGTAGGCTTTAGTTTTGGGTAGTGCATTTATAGCAGAAAAATTGACAGAAGATAACAAAATATAACAAATATAGCAAATAAAATAAATAAAGAACACCAATATAAAGTCAGCATGCAAATATTTCTATGATTTTGCTGTCCATTCAAATGTAAAAAATGTTAAATATTGGAAGCAGAGAGTTAAATATGAAACTCTGCTGTCTCTTTCAATTGAATACGTTCATCCTCTCTTTTCTGTTCACTGCTGTCTCATATTGTCATGTGATGTCCCACCTCTTTCCGTTCGTCACCTTGTTTCACGTTGCCCCTCACCTGTCACACTATAATACTGATGTTGCTTGTGTCATTTACATGTTGTCCTTTGTCATATATTTGTACCAGTATAGAGTCAGAATGTTTGTGTTGGTCAGTACATGATTGTGTGTATGTGGATTTTTAAGGGGCACTGGAGGTTCAACACACACACACACACACACACAGACAGTGCATCACAGATCATGGCCCCACTGTGTTAAACCAACAGCTCTAGAGAAAGAGACAGAAATATTGATTTACTAACAGAGAAGGTAGTGTCTATAGATCCAAGTACTGTATATAATATATACAGAATAAATTATATATTATTGTATATGTATGCTGTATCTAATTTGCTTAGTTAATTTATAAGTTTGTTTAATTTTATTATTATTTTTAAATGTACATTTACTTTAAATCTGTTTTTTTTTTTTGTACTTTTCATGGCCAAAGTCCATATTCTGATTAAATGCTGCAATTCAGTAATTTAACGAAAAACATTTTGACCTTTCAGAATTTTAATGTGCATGTAAGCAGGGTCACTGTAACTTATTGATTTGATGCTGACATAATAGCTCAGGTATTTTAAGTTACCTGAGTTTTTTAAGAAAACCACTTTTCATTCTTCCCAGTTGCATGGCATTATTCTTCTTAAACCTGGTCTCAGTCTTGTGTATTTGCATGTTTTCATGTTTCACCTGTTGTGTGAGTAACAAAACTTGTGAGTTCGCTTGTGTCTTGTGTCACTCTGATCTGTTATCATGTACAACGAGCGTCTGTGTCTATGTGTTTATTCATATCCATCTCTTCACTTTATAGGTTTACTTTCACTTTGGCCAAGATTGTACTCTCATTTATTTGTAGTGCTGTTTTCTTGCCCCCTGGACAGTCATGTCTTTATCTTGCGTATTCACTGAGCTCTCTAAAAAGCTATTTTGTGTTTTACTGTGAGTATAGTTAACCTATACTAGTTTAATTTAGCTCAGTATGTGTCAACTTGAGGATTAGTCTTTTTAATTAATATGCCTCTTTTATTTTCTGCAGCTTTTGCTTTTGCTTTTGCTTATCTGAATCTAGGTAGTCTACGCCATTCATTCCTTTCTCATTGTTTGGTGTCTAATATCTGAATCAATAATCAGATTTTTAGGTTATTTACTTAAACAGTTTTCTTTAGTGATTTGCTGGCAATGTCATTTTTATGGGATTATGAATGGTGCATTATGACTATCTCCCTTCTTTTCCTTGAATATCCCTCTCTTTCTGTGCAGTTGGGAGCACAGTGTACCAGCCATGCATCTGATTTATCAACAGATGCTATTTGAGCAAACTTTCCCCCAGTGCCTCACAGCGTTACATCCCCATGCGCAAAACATGCTGCTTTTTTACTGTGGAGATTGGCATTATTGGAGAAAACAGTATAAATTATTGACATTTCTTTAGGTACGATTGAAGTTCACAAAGTTTAAACTTATTAAATGACTAAATCTGACTTAGCTTCATACTGTATCCAGTAATGCCAGTGAAATCTCAGTCAGTCATTCAAGCAATCTTAAATTCATTGTGTTGTCTCTCTCTTTTTCTGTCCATCCCCACTGCTTTGAATCCCCCATCCCTATCTCTCTCTCATTTACTCCCTTCTCATCAACGCTGACCTGACACTTATGCTTTTAAATAAAAATTATATTAATCAAATAGGAGGGAAAGGCGAACAATGGCAAAGCTGATAAGACAAAAACTGCCCCAGCCAAAGCTGCTCCAGCTAAACCAGCTAAAACCAAGCCAACTCCAAAGCCGAAGGCCAAACCTTCTGCTGCGCAAATCTTGATCTCAAAGATAAAACCTACTTTAGCTTCTAAAATAGCATCCAAACCAAAAGCAGCACCAGCCTCAAAGACTGAAAACAAAAAGAAGGCAAACGACAATGGAAAAAATAACGGTCAAGCTAAAGTAAATGGTAATGGCAATGGTAAAAGCAATGGGAATGGGAAAGATGCTAATGGTAATGCTAAGGCTGGCAGCAATGGCAAAGCCAATAACAATGGCAATGGAAAGGCAGCTGTGGAGAAAAAAACTAATGGAGAAGCTAAAGCTAATGGCAATGGTGCAAAAACAGTGAAGACTGAGAAGGCAGCAGTGACCAAAATAACAGTAGCAAAGAAGTCAGAGACAACTGCGAAGAAAGCAGAGACCAAACCACAACTAGCCAAAGACAAAACAAAATCAAATGCACCACCCACAAAGCCAAAAGCAACCAAACCTGTGCTAGGAAAGGTTCAGACCAAAGCCACTAAAACTCAGAAACCCACCCATGCTCCTTTGCCTCTCCCTCCAAAGCGTAAGGTTTTGGATGTCAATAACGTCAAATCAACGTCCAAAAATGTCCCACCCTTCGACAAGGCTGCTGTGAGTGGCACGACCATGTCTTCTCCAGAAATACCCAAGAAGAGACCCACCATTGGTTATCAACAGGTACAAAATCAAGAGCCCGTGTTGGCTTTCCAGAGCTGTATTTCCAACCTCCCCATCCTGGTAGTCCAGGACCGTGTTCATAAAGTATCTCAAAGAAATTGTTGATCTGGGATATGTCTTCATTGAAAATGTTGAAAGATCTCAGATGTAACACATACTTTGGTGTGCTTTGTGAATAAGGTCCAACATCTTGCCTTTCAGGTTTACATACTGCACATTTTCAGTACTAATGTCATTCAAAACAGGATTAGGAAAGTGCAGGAAAAAAAAGATTTTTACAGTACAATCCTTTGTACTTTTTTACTTTTCAAACAGTGTGTAAAACCATAAAGGCATCATGAGATTGACCGGCTGTGAGGTTGGAGATATACAGACCCACTGGATCTCCTCCACCCTTTCATACATCAAATGATCTGAGAGATCATTAGAAGGATATGATAAGCGGTATAGACTGAGTCATCATTGCATGGCTATTTGTACAGTCTTTTGTCTGTCTTCTTTTCTCTTCAAATCTACATTCTCTACTTGGTTAGTTTTTAGAAAGTAGACCAGCAGGTAAAACCAATTAGAGCATGTGATCAGTTAAGAAACATAAGTCAGAGTCATTGCTAGAGCTCAATGTTACACATGACACAACGAGTCTCTTTCCTCGTCTCACTTCATGACTTCAGCCTGTTTCTCTTTTATGTGTTGTTTGTTAAATGCTGTCCTGTCAGTAGTATGTGAATGAAGAAGTTTCACAAAACAGTGACTCTGTGACGCTGCACTCCATGATTATCAACTCTTTCTGTCTGTTGAAGATCTGAAATTGTGGACAAATGTTCGAAAAGTTGTTTACTAATGCTGTCAAACTGCTGCTTCAATGGTTTATTGACATCAACTTCAACAACTTTAAAGTCAAGTTTTGACCCAGCTTGACTATATTTTATCCTTGACATGGCAAAGTGGCTAATTAAACCAAATCAGGATGAAAGGAAAATCTGGGAAAGCAAATCTTACAAGTCTTTCACAATGTAAAGGCTTTTTACAAGATTTCTGATTCCAGCTGCAGTTTCCTGTTCTGATTTTACTATGACATGAGATCAATGGTGTTTTTGTGTGTCTATTGGCAAAAACACATTGATTTTTTCTTTCTACAAGGTTCATCAGACCTGAGCTTGTTTTATACTAATCAATCTCTCCCCTTCAAATCTGCTTACCTCCTCCCCCAACCCCTCCCACCTCTCGGCCTCCTCCAATCAGGACGTAGATCCTGCTTACTCAGAGGCTGACCACACCCCCACAGAGACCGATTATTATTACGCAGTAGAAGAAGAGGCGAGCCCACAGCCAGAGAGTGATCTGACTGGATATGAAGAAACCATTAACAAGGTAACCTACACCCAGATATCTGAGAGACATGGAGTCACAGTCTCTCAATTACTCTAACCCATTACAATGGAGGTGAGACAGCCTGTATATCATTGACCTTAGACATTAACCATCCTGCAGCCACCTTTGCCATGATAAGTGGTGTATTTAAATGAAAAATGAATGCAGAGCGTCCATTTTATCAGATATTCTTTTGTGATTCTAAAAACTGCCTCAAGATTTTCTTGTTTCCATGTCAAAACTGGACATGACACCATCTTAATTAACATAAGAACAGAAATCTTGAGAAACAAAAGAAATGGTATAACTATGGGATGAATACCATGCATTCATTTCTGGACAGCTTCTTTTGAGATATTTTCTGGGGTTGCAGACACTGCCAATAAGATTTAAGAAACTGGTAAACTTTGAGCAGCTTAGATAGACCTAACTAAAACATTTCTTGTCTAGAGTGGCACTTCTTGGTCAGGTTTGAATTTAAGAATAAACAAGATGTTTAGGACTAGTTTGGAAATGGACATGGCCAGAAAATGTAAATGAAAGAGTCAACAACACAATGGTAAGAGACTATAGGAAGTAGTGCTTTAGTTTTTGCCTCAGAGTAAGTGTGTTGCCATAGACCTGAGTGATTCTGTGGTCTCATTTTGAAATGAATGAATTGATTTATTAACAATATTTGAAAAAATGCACAAGAAAAAGGATTTCCGTTTTATCTTGAGACACAACACTCATAATTATGGTCACTCATATTGCTAAGTCAATGCCTTGATGATGGAGAAGAAATGGACAAATGCTTTCACATCAAAGATGATAACTGTAACTATACATTTTGAATAATCATTCTTATTCTACATTACAACACAACTATAATAGTAACATCACAGTGGAATGACATCATTAGAATCACTTTTAGAACTTTTTTGTTTTTTCAAATGATATGATAAAGAGCAGGAATCCATCCTGCTTTATAGAGCTCGGATGTAAAGTGGCTGTGCGCAGTTATAATAAACAGAACATTATCATCCATTATGTGGATGCTAATATGATTAATGTTACAGTTATCGTTATAGTTATTGTTCTTGGTGTGAACGGGCCTTCTGAATCAACAATAAAGTGGTAAATAAGACTATTATTTCACTGGGTAAAATTAGACATGAAGAAGACTGTGTACTGTGTGTATGTGTCCGTAAACCTGTGGATGTTTGTCCCTCTCTCATATCTCTTTTACAGCAGGTAAGATTTATTATTCTGATTATTATGTCTCATTGCCTTCTAATTTCCGCCTTCCCCTCTATTTTCCTATTTTCTATTCATTTCTTCCCCCATCACACCATATAATCTTCCATCCTCCAAACCATCCACTCCACCCCTACCTCTGCTCCCAATGGTACGGCCCAGGTGGACGAGACTGTTGGCGCTGAGGAAGTAGATGCAACCAAGACAGGTGGTGAAGGGGTGTCTCAAACACCAGAAGAGCCCTTCACTGAGGAGTACATTACAAGCGACTTTGGAACAAAGGAGTATGACTATTCCTACAGAGACTACAATGAGCCCATCATCGAAAGCAAGACAGAAGACACCTTTGGCCCTGCTCTGTCTGCTGTGACAGATGAGGGAGGTGTAAGTTACCTTGTGCTTTCCGGCAAATTCACTTTAAAGCTTTGAGAAAAGCTTAAATGGAATCTGCAGTGGCTTTAAATCTTGCAGAGGAATCAAGGAGTAGTTAAGATCAGCTAAGCGCTTGTGCTGGTCTAAATACTGGTCCAAGGCTTGAGCTCTGTTTCAAAACCTAGTTACTTGCCTAGACAGAAATTTAAGGTAGAATGTGATAAAAATTCAAAAACCTTGTTTGAAGACAACATCCCATGTGTCTTTACGTTAAAGACAAATTTAGAATTAATTTAAGACTGAAAAAAAAAAATATTAATTATAAATGTTTATATTTAATGAAATTGACAATGTTAATCAAATGTATTGATATGACTATCAAAGTATCACATGGTGTGCCTAGCAACATATTAAATTAAAATTAAATTAAATTTATGCATTTAGCAGACGCTTTTATCCAAAGCGACTTACAGTGCAACGCTCAACCAGTTGAGCTACAGGAACACTGTTAAAATCAAACTCTTTTTATAGTCATAATAGTATTTTGAATTGGCTTTTATTATTATATTTTCAGTTACATTGCAGTAATTATATGTACTTTGTCATTTTTTATTTTCTTTTTGTTTATATATTTTTTTCTTTATAAAATTTATGTGATTTAATTTACTTTTTTTTTTTTTTAACTTGAAGGAAACATTTCAAATTTTAATAACTTTATTTATTTATTTGAGATTTTCATATGTATATTTGTATTTCAGCTTTATGTCAAATTCTGAGCCTTACTCATGACGTAAAAAAAATGTAGCCACAAATTAGAATTCATTCTAATGATTTATTAATTTAGACAGGATTAAATTAAATAAAAAATTGGGTACAAAGTAATACAAAGTGGCCATGATATATCTAAAACAAGAAAATGAACTGATTCATCATGAGATTGAATTGAATCTGTTGCCACAATATCTTTGTTTTTGTTTCCACATGTGTCATGTCCATGGCTTTTGACATTTTTTTTTCTTTTTCATTTTAGTTAACACTGGTAGGCAGTTGACAGCAAGACTGCTCAATAGTTTTTGGAAGATAAGTTCAGAGTCAACAAATTAGCATTCAGTGTTTACTTAAGACTAAATCAAGTTTGCTAAGAGTAATTATTTATAAAGTTATGCCAGCAAACCTTGTTTATCGCAAGACTTACACACTACTTCTCCTGCACAAGATTCCTCTGCAAGACTGCATATAGTGCTTAGTTCAGTAGCATTCATCAGTGTTGGTTGACTCCTCTGCTCTTATGCTGATCTGAGAGCAGCTCTAATCTCAATCAGCATAGAACAGCAGTCTCTTCTTGGAAGGGAACCACAGTGTTTCTGCTTGACGTCAGCTCCAGAACTGAACAGTATGTATTAACATGCTGTAGACCTGCATATAAAACAAATGAAAATGAATAGCGGTCACTTGCATTTAGATGGATGGCCTCACAACAACAGATAAGTAAAGTTTAAGCCAGCTAAGTATCTACTTAACTTTCTTAAAAAAAAAATGTCAGTCAAGGTAAATCTTAAGTTTTTGGTCCAAAACCACAAAAAAGGGGGTTCTAATGTATAATGTAGGCGGGTACCTGAACATCTGGGACTGATGGTTTCTTCTCGTTGTATATTGACTGGGCTCTGTTTTGGGTTACATATCTGTTTTCCTCAGGCCTCCGTGCGGGCCCAGAAGGGAGAGAAGGGAGAGCCTGCTGTCCTTGAACCTGTAAGAGTCATACTTCCATAATCAAAACATTACTCCATTATGACAACTGGAAATAATCAAGGCAACTGTTTTATCTGTTAAGACATGTAATTCATCCAGGCCAGCAGAGGGTGCTACAAAATAACATTGTGGAGTATTTCATGTATCAGTGTTTTCTGAATGTATTATTTTTGTGTTTTCACAGGGCATGTTGATTGAAGGACCACCTGGACCAGAAGGACCAGCAGTATGTCTATTTTATTTGTTTGTGATTATTTAACATTCTTCGTCCTCCCCAAAATTAAGCTAATGACTAAATAACTTTTGACTCCTCTAATTGAAAAGCAGAATTTATTTTAATACCGCTGCCATATTGAGCATTACAAGTTATCCAGTTTGTTTTTTCACCACATAGTGTATGTTATGATCAAATTTAAATTTCACAGTTGTGATTTGGGTACATTATACACTCTAAATTATGCAAACTTTCTCTGTATAGGGTCTCCCTGGTTCTGCTGGCCCCCAGGGACCCCCTGGTTCTGTTGGTGATCCTGGTGAGAGGGTGAGTGCACAGTTTTTTTTTTTTTTGTGATTAAGGCTGTTGTTTCTCTATTTCTGTCTCATAATGCAGTTTGGGTTCCTTGCCGCTGCTTAGTTCGAGGCTAAAAGACATTTAATATTCCTTCACTGATTTGATGGCACTGATGCAGTCGGATGAGAAGAAAAAACTGAATCGACCTGAATAGCTCTTGTCTTTTGAATTATAGCTCACTCTAATTCATTCATGAATAAATTTAGCAAGATCGACACTTATTGAACTTATTGAAAACATTGAACTGACTTGAGCTGAAAAATGACATTGCTGTCTTGAGTAGAGATAATTTTTTATATGATAAGTAGCAACAATATGTCAGAAATATATTTTTTATTTTTATATGTAACTGTTAAAACAATATATATGCAAACATTTGCTTGTTTTTAATCATTTTTTAATACATGTCTGTCTTTTTTTTACTTACATAATATCAAGTATTGATGGATTTTAGGATGGATATACATGCACATGACATGTATGTCCAAAAATGTATTGCACGTACATAAACTAAAAAAAAAAATATTAATATACAACAATTTCTAAAAGGTTTCACATGTGTTTTTGCTTCATATGACAATAATATGAAAATTTAATATATTTGTACATATATTACATTTAGGTATGGGTGAACTTTACACAATTATTGAACTAAACTGAACAAATGGTGAACTGACTAGAGCTGAATGGTGACACCATTTTCGGCTTTATGGCAGAATATAGATTTGCCTCATTTTTGACGTTTGCATCTGTAGGGTCCTTCAGGTAAAGCTGGTCTACCTGGAGCGGACGGGCTCCCAGGACCTCCTGGAACTTCTGTCATGCTTCCTGTAAGTCTTTCTTTCTTTCTTTCTTTCTTAATGTCATCTCACCACTAGATGTCACCATTATTCCATTATGGTTAAAATTATATTTGACTTTATTCCTAACAGTCTCCCCCATGAGTTCCTACATCCACGTTACTTAAAAGAAATCATTTCAAATCATTAATTTGCAAAACTCTTTTCTGATTCTTGCAGTTCCGTTTCGGACAGAGTGCTGGTGAAAAAGGGCCCATTGCCTCGGCACAGGAGGCCCAAGCTCAAGCCATCCTCTCTCAGGCTCGGGTTAGTAGCAGCTGTCATATAGCAATAATTGAATTTTGATTTATTCGTTTTCCACATTGAGGTCTAACTTTATGCATCTTAATTTTCTTCTGTCTAGTTGGCTATGAAAGGCCCACCGGGGCCAATGGGTTATACCGGCCGTCCCGGACCTACGGTAAAATAACTAAACACAGATAGATAAATAACACAGGCATGTCTGTTACAGTATTACAGTGTTGTTGTTGTTGTGATCCTGTATAGGGAACACCTGGAAGTCCTGGTTTAAGGGGAGAAAGCGGGGACCCTGGTCCTCAGGTAAAGACCTTGTGGTTTCCTACATTATAATTTTTAGCCATGCTTAAAAAACACTAGCAGGACACTGAGCCATTCTGAGATGCTCTGACATTCAGAATGTGTAAATATCTTGGAGTTAAATTGACCGCCTTCTAATGTATCATGCATCCTGATTGTGTTCTTGCAGGGCCCCAGAGGTCCTCAAGGATTGTCTGGTCCTCCTGGTAAATCTGGTCGGAGGGTGAGTCCACTACAGTGTTCATGTACATGCAGGTTTACTTTGACACAGGCCTAGAATATCATAGTAACTTCAAAGCAGTAACAAAAACTGCCTAGCAACAACCCAGGACACCCTAGCAACCGCATCTTAGCATCTTGGTGGTACCACTTGCGTTGCCCTCAAGCTATCTAATAATCTAGTTGCTTTTATTTGATATTTCCTGCAGGGTCGGGCTGGTGCTGATGGAGCCAGAGGGATGCCAGGAGAGCCTGGAATTAAGGTCCGTCATCTTAACCATTTTTGGTTAAAATTGTCTTCTATGTGTGATTCATTTATGTATTTTTGTGTTATTCCAGCTCTGAAACTTCTTCATAGAGATTACTTTGACCTTGAGTGTTCTGAGCAGCGTCGGTGGCTTGTAAAGTCATGTATGTGTATGTTTTTCTGTATTAGGGCGACCGTGGCTTTGATGGCCTTCCTGGATTGCCTGGTGACAAGGGTTATCGTGTAAGTGTCTTGGTTAATGTTCAGAAGCCCTGTTCCAAAACATAGTGATCTTTTTAGGCAATGTAATTAATTACAGATACATTTTTTTGGCCAAAATCGAATGCAGCTTCCAATGCATACACAGTAGACAGCGGGGGTTTTGCTGGATTCTTTATGTATTTATTTTATTTTTTAAGGGTCAAACTGGAGGAATGGGACCCATAGGACCCCCTGGAGAGGACGGAGAAAGGGTACTTCTCAAGGATTTTGTACTTTTGTTACAGTAAATTAACATGAATAGATATGATGTGTTCCTGAACATCCTTGTGATCTTTGTTGATCATTTTTTCCTTGAATATCTATCATCATCTTTTTGTAATTGTCCTCTTCCTCCTTGATAATTGTCAGGGAGACGATGGAGACATTGGACCTAGAGGTCTTCCCGGCGAACCGGTGGGTGTTTCTGTTTCTCACACCTAGGACAGTGTATATGATAGTACTGACTTGTGTAAATTGGTCTTGTAGTTCAGTTTAAAAACTGTAAGGCTACTTAGATTTCTTTGTACCCTCTTTGATGAACCTCTTGCTTGTTCTATAGGGGCCCCGTGGGTTGCTGGGGCCTAAAGGGCCTTCTGGTCTTCCTGGACCTCCTGTGAGTATTTATTGAAAGCTTAACCACGAAAACTGCATTATAAAATGTACATTTTTAAAAATGGTAATGGCTGCACAGCAACTTCCATAAAAACGTAACATTTTAAAAAGAAATATTTATAAAGGGGTGTCCAGATCTTTTTTAAATTTCTCTGTATGATCTGTCTCTGCCAGGGTGTTCGTGGAAATGATGGTCCACATGGTCCAAAAGGAAACTTGGTCAGTAAATTCTTTGAGTTCTTTAACATTACCCTAATGCACTCTTTCTACCCTGTGCACGCTCTTGAACAGCGTCAAAATATGCAATAATTAACATATGTGTGTAAAATGTTAAATATTCATCACAACAGCAATCAGAAAATGTAACAGAAAAAAAACAGTATGTCCTCATTCTCCTTGTCATTTTTAAAGGGGCCTCAAGGAGAGCCTGGTCCTCCAGGACAGCAGGGGGCTCCAGGAACACAGGTGAAGAATGAGCCTATTACAAATGAATGAAAAATGTACAAAATCATAGTGAAGTATATTAAATATGATTTTTTTTCTGTTTCATAGGGAATGGCAGGTCCACAGGGTGCTCTTGGACCACCAGGAGAAAAAGTGAGTGTTTTTATAATTGTGGAACACAGAGATATAATTATCAATAATCAATTCAAAAGTACTTTACACTACTACCACTTTGAAGTCTGCATACACGTCCAGTCTTATTCTGAGATCAAGCATTCAAGTATGCAATTATAATGACATTCTGTATTTCTTTTAAAGGGGCCCACAGGAAAGCCAGGTCTGCCAGGAATGCCCGGAGCCGACGGTCCTCCAGTGAGTGCTAGACGGGGTTTTTCACATTCAAAACAAGCCTGTT
Organism: Carassius auratus; assembly: GCF_003368295.1. Lineage (NCBI taxonomy): Eukaryota > Metazoa > Chordata > Actinopteri > Cypriniformes > Cyprinidae > Carassius > Carassius auratus. Next base: position 29,088 of record NW_020526117.1, read on the forward strand.
GGCTCTGTGTTTTAACATCTTTTAGTTTATTTGAATGAATAATTTTAGACCAATTGTCAGTTAGTTTAATAAGGCAAAACAAAATAAATACAGAAGACATGCATGTGTTTATAATATCTGTGGAGAAGAGTAAAGAATAGCTGTTCGTGTTTTAACAGGGTCATCCCGGAAAGGAAGGCCCCGCTGGGACCAAAGGAAATCAGGTGAGGCTATATGATAATGCTGCTAAGTAGAATTCTCATTATAACTTCATAAATTAAGTTTCAATTGTGTCAAATCTGTTTGTATGCTTTGTGCATTTGTGCACTTTTGTAATCAGCTACTGAACAAAAATATGTGTATATACATATCTTTGTTAGATACATAGACAGACATTTTCAGGGCAGACGTGTTCATAAGTCCCAGCGTGTTTATATGTTAACATTTATTAATCTTGTTCATATTTAGGGTCCTAATGGTCCTCAGGGGTCTATTGGCTATCCTGGCCCTCGGGGAATTAAGGTAAGATATATATCTTCTTTAATCAGTTTGGATGCATAAAGCTTTTGTTTTGATTATTGCAAGTATTATTAAAATCCTTTAATCATCCTGTGTCAAATATTTTTCTTTTTTGAAATATTTTTATTAAACAGATTGTAAAACACAAATTTAATTTTCTTTTTTAACAGGCATAATAAACAAACAAAAAATTTAAATTATACAATAAACCAGAACAACAATCATAACCCTACCTATCCCAGATTAACCCACAGGAACTAAAAAAGTTAAAATAAAATTCTCTAATGATGATGCAGTTCCACATGTTTTAAAATGAGTCTCTAATGGTGAGCTGAATTTTTTTCTGGGTGTAGGAAGGACATTAAGTCCTTCAGCCAGAAAAAGTCACAAGGGGGTCATTTTTATTTGTAGTTCTGTCTATGGTGATTTTTATGTATTGGTAATGCCTGTTGATATCTGCTTTCATGTGTAAGGCTCAGATTAAGATATCAGACTAAATGTTTTATGACAGGGAGCTCAAGGTATCCGTGGACTGAAGGGTCATAAGGGAGAGAAGGTGAGTGTTTTTGGTCCTAAACATCAACATAATCCAAAACCATTCTGTGCTTCAGTTTATATGAATCAATCAGTGCTAAATAACTTTTTTTTCTTTACTTTACTTTCAGGGAGAGGACGGATTCCCTGGAATCAAAGGAGACTTTGGTGTAAAGGGAGAGAGGGTAAGTCTTACATCTTACAAATCATCATTGTATAGAAGCTCATCCATTAACGTGATTTAGCACAAAAGTAAAATGATAGGAAACGGTAATGAAGTGCTTGACTTTACTGACCCATTTCAAATACCCATTGAGATTTGTTGTGCCCCATCAGGGAGAGGTGGGAGTGCCTGGCCCAAGAGGAGAGGACGGTCCCGAGGGGCCGAAGGGTCGTGTCGGTCCCCCTGGTGAACTTGGTCCTATTGGCCTGCTGGGAGAGAAGGTTAGTTTGATTATACAAAATGAGTTTGTGATTTCTAATATGTTGCATTTTATACATACTGTATAAGCTAAGTTTTGCATTGACATTAATATTGACAGTAAGCTGCAATTAATGTAAATGTAATGTTCGTTATTTAATAACAGGTAATATATAATTAATATATTTTAGTTGCTAGTCTAAAGATGATTAAATCGTACAAATGATGCCAATCCAGGGTAAACTTGGTGTGCCTGGGCTGCCTGGATATCCCGGAAGGCAAGGAATTAAGGTGAACAAAAATAATACTGTTTATGATGCATCATAAGATATACAGTATAGCCAAGTGTTTTATCAAATTGAATGCATTTTTAAATCAATTTAATGATTGTATTTTTAGGGCTCCCTGGGTTTCCCAGGATTCCCTGGTGCTAATGGCGAGAAAGGCGCGAGGGTAAGGATTTTTAGACTAAATCCGTCTATAGTTCAACAGTTCCAGTAGAAGCATTTATAGCTCACAGAGATTTCAATGCAAGGTATGCATTAAAGGTCAAAGTTGAGTAATGTGCTTCATTCACCTTTAAAATGTAGATATTCCCACATAGACTATCTTCCTTTATTTTGGAAAAGAATTGATGCTGCTGAAATATTCTGAATTGATTTTTCTCTTTCCAGGGTTTGACTGGAAAACTTGGACCAAGAGGACAGAGAGGGCCGACGGTAAGGGCCTGTTTCAATTCTTCACATTTTAAACAAACACTTTTTGTTTTCGTTTGATTTGAAAGGGTCTGATTTGTTTTGTAGATTAAAGTTGCGAGTTTTGATTCAAGCAGATGACAGATTTCAAATCAGCTGACTTGTAAAGCAATGCACAATGATTTTTCTTTCTTTTTTACTTTTTTAATCTTTTTAGGGTCCAAGAGGCCAGAGAGGACCCCGTGGGTCTACAGGAAAAACAGGTGCTAAGGTATGAGATTCATTTCAAATAATTTTCGGTTTTATTGCTATTTTTAATTTTTATTGTTGTCAAATTAGTGGACATTGTTTGAGGAGCTGCTCAAATAATTTTTATAGTTATTCAACAATGACAATAAAGATCAATTGATTTCAATGAATCAATGTCTTCGTTCTGATGTTTTAGGGTGGATCTGGCAGTGACGGGCCTTCTGGACCCCCTGGAGAGAGAGTATGCTTATTTCAGAACTTTATTTTATTTATTTTAATCTTTCAGTCTAGGTTTTTGCTTCAGAATTAATTTATTTATATTGTTTCTGCACATTCTCAGGGACTAACTGGACCTCAAGGTCCAAATGGATTCCCTGGGCCGAAGGGACCTCCTGTAAGGAACAGTTGATTAGTTTGATCTGATGCTTAAAAGCTTTTGTTTTTCTCTGTTGCTTATTGATATGTCGATTGATTTTTGAAGGGACCTCCAGGGAAAGATGGACTGCCTGGACACCCTGGACAAAGAGGCGAAGTTGTATGTGTCTTTCATTTTTATCATCTAAAGCACAAAATTCACTCTGATCAAAGTTAAACAGCAACAAATATTTTTCACATTGCATCCTTAGGGTTTCCAAGGCAAAACTGGACCACCTGGGCCACCAGGAGTTGTTGGACCACAGGTGATTTTTTTGTGCTTTTATCAAGCAAAATGGGTTTCTTTCTCGAGATATTGTTAATAAAATTCCTCAAAAATCTTTAAAATCAATTCAAAAATGTATGGGCCTGTACAAGCTTTACTCAAGTCTAGTTCTTGTTTAGGGTCCCTCTGGTGAGACTGGACCGATGGGAGAGCGTGGTCACTCGGGACCCCCAGGACCACCCGGGGAGCAAGGTCTTTCTGGGCCTTCTGGTAAAGAGGGAACCAAAGGAGATCCCGGTCCCCCTGGCGGCCCCGGTAAAGACGGACCCCCTGGACTGAGAGGATTCCCAGGAGAGAGAGGACTTCCAGGAACCCCAGTAATAAGTCTCACCCATTCTAGTCAATTTTATATTATAAAACCTTTTCTAAATGTATTTTGTCAACCAACTGCAAATGAATGTTTCTATACCTAACTGAGCTGTACGTTCGTGTTTTCACAGGGCACTGGAGGACTGAAAGGAAATGAAGGCCCTGCTGGACCACCCGGACCTGCTGTATGTTCCTCATAATAACCAGAATCTGAAATATCAAGTAGATACACTCTTAAAAATAAAGGATATTTATTGATATTTACAGTTCCTTTAGAACCTTTAACATCCATAAATCATTTTTATCACACAAAAGGTTTTTGTAATGCAAAAAGGTCCTCTAGATTATAAAATGTTCTTCACACTATAAGAAAAATGCCTTTGTTAAGAACTGAAACGTTCTTAGGGGAACAATAGGTTTTCTATAGCATCACTGCAACAACATCCTTTATTTTTAAGAGTTTATAAATATTAAGTAGTGATAAGTGCCCCACTAACGTATGAATTCATATTAATATAGCTCGTATTTCACACCAAAATCAAAAGGAAATATAATAAATTATATTTTTTATGACAATCTTTATCTCTATATATTACTAATTTAATTGTTTTATTTTAAATTAGCATAAATGAAAGGTAGTATAATAAATACAGTTCTGCGATGTATACTGTTCTTGTTTGCAATTCCAATGCGTATTTGGTTTAAATGTTTACAATTTTATTTATTTTTTACAAAATTGATTTTTTCTTTATCAGAACTCATAAACTCATTACATTGGGCTAGAGAGAATCAATTATGTGCTTAATTGTTATGATTTTTTTTTAAATTTAGGATTAAATAATAAATAATAATTCCCAGAGGTTTATGATCTTATTTTTGAGGAATCAATAAATTAAATCACGGTCTTTCAGTGTGTACCCCTTACTGAATTTCTATGCAGGGATCACCTGGAGAGAGAGGAGCAGCTGGCACTGCAGGTACTGTCGGTCCCCCTGGACGTCCTGGACCTCAGGGGCCTCCTGGAGCTGCAGGAGAGAAGGGCGTGCCAGTAAGTGTCTGCTCTAGGTTTGCACCTTATCATTAATACGGATTTATATATAGGCCTGTCAAACAACATTACTCTGTTTTACAGGGAGAGAAAGGTCCTATTGGTCCAGCTGGCCGTGATGGTATCCAAGGCCCAGTCGGTCTCCCAGGCCCTGCTGGACCTCCAGGTACTGCTGGAGAGGATGGAGACAAGGTCAGCGATCTCTTCATATCTCAGTCTCACATCAGCGCAGTAATGTGGATGATCTTTACAAATGTACATTTGAATTGTTATTTCTATAGGGTGAGGTTGGAGAGCCAGGACAAAAGGGCGGTAAAGGATCCAAGGGAGAACATGTGAGTAAATGAGCTTTCAGCTCGTGAAATCAGAATGTTCAAGAAAATAATGTGAGCTTCCTGTTTCAATAGAATGTGTAAAGGAAAATGTGAAATTCTTGCATTATTAGCTTTAGTTTGACTTATTTTGGTGGAGATAATATCAATCTTTAATCCATTATTTGTATGTTTGCAGGGTCCTCCTGGTCCTCCTGGGCCAATGGGTCCCGTTGGACAGCCTGGTGCAGCTGTGAGTGTGGTGCAATGCTAACAAATTCATGCTACTACTCACAGCTAGTCAAAAGGTTATATTGGCTTGTGTGAATCTCTTCTCAGGGTGCTGATGGGGAGACAGGTGCGAGGGGTCAACAGGGACCATTTGGTGCTAAGGGAGATGAAGGGACAAGAGGGTTCCCAGGTCCTCCAGGCCCCATCGGACTGCAGGTACTGCATTCACATTGTGTTTTATTCACTCTTACCAATGTAGTTCTGCAAACTGGATGTTTTAGCTATTTGTACTTCATTCACATCTTTAGGGCTTGCCAGGCCCAGCTGGAGAAAAAGGAGAGACGGGAGATGTTGGTCCATTGGTGAGTCAATAAACAACATCTGATGTTTCAGCATTTTGAATCACCCTAAGAATGAATATATATGATGCCTGTATGTCCTAATGTTTTCTGGTTATATATTTCTACAGGGTCCTCCTGGTCCCCCAGGTCCACGTGGTCCAGCTGGTCCTAATGGTGCTGATGTAAGTACCTTCATTTGTTCTATGAATAATAATTTGCAAATGATGAGTTCATTGTTTATTTATTTTATAAACACTAAGCAATGACTCTTTTGAATAATTTATTCATATTGGTCAATCATGGCATTCTGTTGTCAGTAAATTTTTGTCTAATTTAATTTTTCAGGGTCCTCAAGGTCCTCCAGGAGGTTTGGGTAATCCAGGTCCCATCGGAGAGAAGGCAAGTATAAAAGAGTTCAAATTTCTGCATGGATGATGACTTTTACTGACAAGATCAGCAAATCTGATTGATGGCACTTGACATCTTTTTATTTTTATTGACAGGGTGAGCCTGGTGAATCCGGACCACCTGGAGTCGGCGGAGAGCCAGGAAAAATGGTGAGAAATTTAGTCAAAACATTTTAGTTGACCTCTGAACCTGTGCAAAATGCTTACATTTCTATGTATTAATTTAATAGATGTAAAATAGCTAACACTTTATTGGTTTTCTCATCTGATGGCAGGGTCCGAGAGGAGAGCGTGGAGAGAAGGGAGAGGCTGGGCAGCCGGGCACATCTGGTCCTCCTGGTGGAAAAGGACCCCATGGAGATGACGGACCCAAAGGAAACCCTGTATGTATTAAACATGACAGCTTTAAATGAGAACAGGTTCATGTGTGACTCTTCACTCAGCAGATGATTTTTGTGTTTTCAAGGGTCCTGTTGGTTTCCCTGGTGATCCCGGACCCCCTGGTGAAGTCGGACCACGAGTGAGTAGAGCAGTCATTTATAACATGATTTGCGCAGTCAACATGAAATTGAATTTGACCCATTCTTCATAAATGTTCCCGGTCTTATTGTATAAGGTTCATCAGTGCAAGAAAAAAGGGTTTGACTGTCTTTCTGATCTTCTTTTCAGGGCCAAGATGGTGCAAAGGGAGACAGAGGAGAGGATGGAGAACAAGGAGAAGCTGTGAGTGATCTTCCTCCTATAGAGCACTTCTTCTTATGCACACTTATAAGGTGTTTTTTAGGATACACTGAACACTATATTTGCATGGCTTTAGGGTTCACCTGGACCAACTGGTGAAAACGGACCACCTGGACCTCCAGGAAAGAGAGTAAGATCAACTTATTTTACAACGGCCCAACATTACCACATCATCTGTAAACTCTGAATTGTTGTATAATGATCACTGATGGTGTATTTCACTGTAACAGAGAGTAAGTTAAAAAATAAGAAATAAAAAAGTACTAGGTCTATTATAAAAATGCATATTTAATGTTCATATTTCAGGGTCCTGCAGGCACAAGGGGACCGGAGGGTCGTCAGGGAGAGAAGGGAAGCAAGGTAGGACTATGGAAATTAAAGGACAGATGCAACAAATAAGCATGCTTTCTGTAGTTTTTTGTCCTCATGTAACATGTTTTTTAGGGGGATTCAGGTGCCCTTGGTCCTCCAGGAAAGACCGGCCCCGTGGGGCCACAGGGTCAACCAGGAAAACCAGGAACTGAGGGTCTAAGAGGATTGCCTGGAACAGTGGTAAGATACTGGAAATGTGTTTTTAATCTGTTTATTTAACAATAGCTAATGTGGTGTTCATCAAAATGATCTTCTGATCGTTTTATTTAGGGTGAGCAAGGTGCTCCAGGTGCTGCTGGTCAGAAGGGTCCTCCTGGACCGATGGTAAGAGCCTCTGTGTTAGAGCATCACAGCAAACACACACCTCAGGGGAAAAGACTGTACTGTCAGTGTATTCACTATACAAGTATTGATTCCTGAAACACTTACACTAAGAAGTGAACTATTTTTCCAGTTTCATGAGATATATGTATGTATATTGAATCCAGGGTCCTCCAGGTTTGGCAGGTCTTCGTGGTGACTCCGGTGCTAAGGGTGAGAAGGGACATCCAGGTATGCTTGGTCTGATCGGGCCTCCGGGAGAACAAGGAGAGAAGGGAGACCGAGGCATGCCGGGTCCTCAGGGATCTTTAGGATCCAAGGGAGAAACGGTATGTGATGTGTCTGGTCACGTCCTGTGCACATCAAAATCAGACCACAATACACACTACTGTTTAAAAGTTTGGGGTCAGTAAGATTTTTTTATTACAAGAAATTACTTTGATTAATCAAGGATGCATTAAATTGATCAAAAGTGACATTGAAGACGTATAATGTTGCAAAAGATTCTATTTCATATAAATGCTTTATTGTAGGGTATGCCTGGAGGAACGGGTCCTCTTGGTCCTGCAGGTCCTGCTGGTATGCCTGTGAGTAAACTTTCACTACCATTTAGTAGAGCTGTTTTCTCATACCGTATTTTGTCTTATGTATGTGACGGCACTGATTCTTCATGCTCAATCCTTTTAAATAATCTTGAAACTATGAGTATTCATCTTGAGTACTGATGCACCCAAATATATCAACTCAAAACACTGGTGTCTTGGATTGAAGCTGAATGGATGTGATGTTTCTCACAGGGTCCGAGGGGTGTCAAAGGAGCTAAAGGTGCCACTGTGAGTATTCCTTCTTTAAATATTTGTAACTGTGTGAAAAGTATATCATGAAGCAGTGTTTTAATAAAGTATTATACATAGGTCACATGATTTTACACTAATATGACACTGGTTTTGTATGCCTTCTCTCTGTGGTGCAGGGCGGAGGTGGTCCTAAAGGAGAAAAGGGTGTACAAGGACCACCAGGACCACCTGTGAGTTATATCTGTTATCTATCAAACAAAATGCACAATCAATATTTGGCAGTAAAATAATTGTGTTGATATGAAAAAATTATAGATCAGTGAATCCCAGAGTTCCTTGAAATGCAACTATCTTCTCCTTTTTTTTAGGGACCCCCTGGCGATGTCATCCAGCCGCTGCCCATTCAGATCCCTAAGAAGTCCAAGCGCTCCGTCGACGGCAGTAAGATGCTGTCTGAGAGTGACGCTGAGGCTGCCGACGCCACGGGCACAGAGTTCCTGACCCGTAACGAAGGAATGGAGGAGGTCTTCGGCTCGCTCAACTCTCTGCGGCAGGAGATCGAGAGCATGCGCTTCCCGCTGGGGACACAGGAAAGCCCCGCCCGCACCTGCCAGGACCTCCACCTCAGCCAACCAGATCTGAAAGACGGTACAATCGTCATGGTTACTGTGTGATTGACACATTCTTTGACCAATGGCGAGCCATTTCCCATTCGAATCATTCTTATTCTTTCATTCAGGCGAGTTCTGGATTGATCCGAATCAAGGCTGTGCTCGAGACTCGTTCAAGGTTTACTGTAACTTCACCGCTGGAGGAGAGACATGCCTGTATCCCAGCAAAGCTGTGGAAAATGTAAGAACTTGCTGTCATTCCCTTTTATATGTTCATGTTTAACTGCAAAATACCGAAGACTTCTGAAATCTGGATCAGTCTGAATTTACTAGTCCTAAATTCTGCCACAGGTGAAGATGAACACTTGGTCAAAGGAGAAGCCTGGTTCCTGGTTTAGTCAGTTTGCACAGGGCAGCAAGGTGAGGTTACCCCTCTAAACTCATCTCTTCAGTCCATATGTTTCATTTAGACAAGTAATAAACATAAATAAACTAAAAGCTCTTTATTGCATTGATACTTCATCCAAAATGCTGTCATCATTTACCAGGGGACCAGCAAATGTCTAATTACCCACATTTTTCAAAATATCTTAGCTCATATGTAGATCATACAGGTTTGGAATGACTTGATTTAAACAGAATTAAAATTTTTGGGTGAACTATCCATATAAACCATGTTCAGACTGAGAGTGATTTGATTGAGAGTGACAGAGCATCCGGAGGTCATTCATTTTTAGTTCATTCAGTGTGAATGTTATTTAGATAAAATCTGAGAAATATTGCAGTGTCAAATGCATGATATTGTGAATCATGAGTTATAATGTCCTTCCTGCTGTAGTTTTCATATGTTGACTGGAGTGGAGAGCCCGTGGGTGTTGTCCAGCTGGGATTCCTGCGGTTGCTCAGTGTTCAGGCTCGTCAGAACCTGACCTTCCACTGCCAGCGGTCAGTGGCCTGGGCCGACCTCACAGCTGACGGCGGATACGAGAGGGCACTACACTTCCAGGGTGCTAATGATGAAGAGCTCAGCTACGAGACCAGCCCCTACATTAAAGCCCTCGTCGACGGCTGCTCTGTAAGTTAAAAAACTGACAAACAGACGGAGACTGCAGGATGATTGTTTTATTGTTATTACAGACGCAAGCATAATTTCACTGTATAATAAGCATTTTAAGTCATGAAGATAGTATATGTTTTTACATTAGATTCATATTAAAAGCACATTAAAGTACAGTTATTTAATGTAACTTTTTTAACCTTTGTGGTCGGTAACAGTTATGTTTTTAAGAAGCTCTTGTGCTCAGTAAAAACAGTACTATTGTGAAATAGTGTTCCAACCTAAAATAACTGTTATCTATTTTAATATATTGTATAATTTAATTTATTCCTGTGATGTGCAGCTGTATTTTCAGCATCATTCCGCCAGTCTTCAGTGTCACATAATCTTCAGAAATCATTCTAATATGCTGATTTGCTGCTCCAGAAACATTTCTGATCATTATCAGTGTTGAAAACAGTTGTGCTGCTTCAGATGTTTGTGGAAACAGTGAAACATTTGTTTTCAGCATTTATTAGATTTTTTTTTTTTTTGTAATGTTATATAGTCTTTACTGTCACTATTAAGTATTAATTTCTTCAAAAAAAAAATCTTACGCCAAACATGGAATATTAGTATATATTATTAGTGTTCCAAGAATTATACAAGCATCAAATTTATTCAGAAAGTTTTTTACATGAATAAATATAAAGTAAAAAAAATAAACTTTAACAAAAACTTTGTAGTTTGATCTGATTTATGAAATCAAATGCAAAAATAGTTTGTTAAACAGCTAACTTTTAGTATGTAAACTGCAGCTCATGTCTTGATTTCACAATTTATTTTAGGTTTATTTTTAGCAACCAAAATGCAGCTTATTTTTTTTTAAATAGTGCTGTCAAACAATTGCACTATTGCACAAATCGCATTGAAAATAAAAGTTTTTGTTTACGTAATATATGTTTCTGTTCTGTATAGCTATTATGCATATATAAATACACACGTGCATGATATATTTATTAAAAATAAGTTATATTTATATATTATATAATTTTATAAATGTATGTATGAATAATATCAATTATAAGAATATAGATATGTACATATTGTTATTATAAACAATAATATAATAATCTTGAGGTGTTCTGTCCCTAAATGTGTTCTGGCCTCTTCCCCCTGCAGTATCGTAAAGGCTTGGACAGGACAGTGCTGGAGGTGAACACTCCTCAGGTGGAGCAGCTCCCCCTGCTGGACATCAGGATCTCAGACTTTGGGGAGGACAATCAGAAATTTGGTTTTGAAGTGGGACCTGTCTGTTTCCTGGGATAAACACACACATGCAGAGGGCGAGGGGAATACAATCACCAATACAATCAAGAACAACCAGCACACACACACACACACACACAAACACTCATTAATCATGCACTTAAAACCTAGACATAAGTATCACAACATAGAGATGTGCTAACACTAAAGAAGACATTTGAAATAACATATAACAAGTGGGTACACACATAGATTCACACACATACACACATGCTCACACACACATTGTTGTGAAACAAAGTTGCACACAGAGTACACGCCCAGGGATAAACACTCCCAGCAACAGAGGAGAAGAGAGCCATTCTCGCAGGAGACAAGAGAAGATGTTCTGTGATGGAGCAGATACTGCTGGCCCTGTTTCAGCCCCCTCTCTCTCCTACAGATCCCCTCCCCACTGTTCCTCTTCTGAGACGTCCCACTCCTCCTACCTCCACGCCTGAGCGCTCCCAAACAGTCCTGTGTGAAGCTTCCTTCCTTCCTTTTTTAATTTTAATTTAATTCCTTACATAAACAAAATGGAATGATCTGCAGGTGCAACATTTAAACTGAGGAACGGAATCTGAGCGTGAAAGTTCCATAAGAACCATTTCCAATCCCACCAGCAACTGTCATCAACATACACAATCAAAAGCCATTTACAGTGTGAAATTGTATTGAATTTGATATTGTTGTACATTTATTATAGAACGATAAAATCTGTACTAATATTTTAGTTCATGCCATGAACATGCTGCCAATTTACCAGTCCAGTATTTTTTACTAATCGTATGTAAGCTGGTTATTGTTTCATTACTTTCAACATTGTGCTATTTTGACCCACAGCAAACCCATGGGTTTGTGACCTTTGACCTTTCGTGTGGACAGTGTTCAGGCTGGAATTGTGCATGCGAGCCATTTGTACAGAAATATTTTATAGTATTTATTTTGTGAAACAAACAGGTGCTCAATGAAAATGACCAACACTTGCAGTCCAAAATAATGTGGTATTCATCTGTAGTTTTTTCATCTATTAAATATGTAAATGAAACCCCAGAAAGCAAATCTGCCTTCTCTGTATGATATATATTTATATGTGTGTGTGTACACTTGGTGAGCTCAGCTCTTGCTGCATTATTTCGAAGCGTTTACGTCACAGCTTGAGGTTTAGGAGACAGTAATGTCTGGAGACTCAGACAGCAGTGGAGAAGGGACAGGAAGAGGAAGGAGAGGGAACGAAACTGATGCTGGTTTGTTTTTTATGTATATTTTTTGTGTCTTTTTCAAAACATGGCGAGGGGAATGAAAAGCTATAAAAAGTATTTGTGAATGAAAAGTTGTTTGTGTGGTTTTCTCACAAGGACAATACTGCGAGGATTCTGTCTTTATAAAATATGGTGCTAAAACCTGTTCTATGTAAGTACTTCAGAATCTGTGTAATATATAATCTATTTAAAGAGCTGTTGGACTCCTTCGTTGTTCTTTACTCGTTTGTTTCATGTTGTCATGGTTTTGCTCATATTTCATCTGCCTCTTCACTCCTCTGAGCCAAACTCCTTTTCACTTTTCAACAAATTGACAGCAAGTCTCTCGTGTCTCAGAAAAAAACACAATATGTAACCTGGCCCTTTTCCTTCAAAGGACTCTTAAAACCCTTTTAAAAGATGAATTTTGCTTCAGTCTATTATTAGAGTTGTTAAATGTTAACTGTTTTGATCCTTTGACCTGATGTTGTTTTGGTCCAAACGTTCCCATTAAACCACACATCAACACATTTCCTCCTGTGTCAAATCAATTGTTTTAGAAAAGAGGGTTTAAGTATAAAATATTTAGACTTTAATAGTATAAATATATAATTTTAATTTCCATTTGGTATATTGTAAACAATATTTACTGTAAGTAAACACAATTTACACAAGGACACTTTGACGAAGATGAAGGCACAGATCTGCTGATCAGTTAAGTGTTGTTCAATAGTTTTCAGCCGATGAAGAGCACCTGTACTGCACATCAGCTCAAAACACGGAGAATCAAATTACACTTTTTGCTGTTCAGCAAGAGATCAAGCGTCTTACCTGCAACTTGAACGCTGACTCCAGAATATATCCACTGTCATCAGAAGCCAGCAACGCACATGCATCAGCTACTTCTGCACAGACAAGCAAGGGTGAGAAATAGATATTTACATAGAATTATTGCGTATTTTCTCGATGGCTTTCTCAGGTACTTTATCTGTTATGGGTGTAGTGATGAACCCGGCAGGACACAGTTGCAGTGAATGCCAAATCTACAAGAAACAAAATAATTTTTGTCATATAAATGTATAATAATATAGAACTATAAAACTGTTTTCAGTTTAAGAGCTCAAACAGCTTATAACATAGACATAAGCAGACCACAAACCCTAAAGCAAAACATAAAAATAGATATAATGCAGCTGTGTAAGTTTTACTGTGTGATGTTATAATGAAATGCTCACACACTTGCTCAGCTCTTCAGCAGCGGTTCAAGACCCTCCACTCCAGCTTTAGAAGCAGATCAGTTCAACTGCCCCATATTCCCAACCAAAGAAAAAGACACTTAAGACACAGTATGCAACTCAAGCTCTGAAAATGTTACTGATTTATTAACTGTCTGTGGTGTAAAAATGTTAAATGTGCACTATAATAAAACAGTGAGAAATGAATCCAGTGTGTCCTTGTCCACAGTGATGATTGAGCACTTCACGGCATCTGCAGAAACGAAAGCCTTCGAAACTGCCTGAGACAAGAGAAACCGGCCCTGAAAGACATCAGCAGTGCAGAAGATCAGACTCAGACCTGCACACTGCCATGATGAACTTATAACACTCTCAGAAACACTCTGTAAAGAGGACAGTTTGATGGGAAAACCTATAGCCCTTATATACACTACTATTCAAAACTCTGGGATAAAATAGAAATCTTTAAAGAAATTCACTTGTTTTCAGCGAGGAGGAATTAAAAAGGTTTTTTATTAGTTTTTTTTTTTAATTAACAAATGTTATTTTGAATGTTCTATTCGTAAATGAATTATGAAATGATGTATCTTAGTTTCAACATTGATAATAATCATAGTAGATAGTGACATGTTGATAATTAAACTCCACAGTTAGACTGGGGACTGCAGTACCTTCAGATTACCCTCAATGACTGTCAAAATCATCTTCTTCCATCTTGAGAATTCATCTTGCATGATCCCGGCAGCGTTTACACACAAAAGATGGTGGCTGGAAGTAACGGCGCTGCAATAAAACAAGAATAAACATGTGAACTCTCTATTTTATTGTTTGACCCCTCAGAAGTGTAAAACTGGTGAAAAATAGACCTGTGGTGCTGTTCAAAATGCAAACATCAATATATTTCAATTGAAATATAACTCAATTTAGAGTTTTTTAAAGTATAATACTATATTTACAAACAAAGAGTTGTAAATAATATATAAAGTATAATACACTTTACTATATGGTTCAAAAACACTATAGTATTTATTATAAATTACTATAGCATTTTTTCATGTGGGTTCCTACCGCAAATATAACATTATTACAAAAATTTTTATTATTAATATGCATTGCTAAGAACTTAATTTGGATTTGGAATAGTCTTAACTCGGTCAAATATTGTCCGAACCTAACAAACCATAAATCAATGGAAAGCTACTTTATTCAGCTTCAATAATTCATGATGTTACACTACAAAAATCTAGTATAATCCCAAAGGTTGAAAAAAAAAAGCATTTTATGTATTCTCTTTGATCTATAAATACTGAAAACAATATGGTAGTTGTAGCTTTAAATATTGCATTCGTTTGTACTGTCAACCTTCAGTTTGCATGATCTACTGTTTCACAAGCACTGAAAGCGGTAGCTGTATGATTCGTTTGACAAAAGTATCAAACTGTGAAATGTTATTATGAATTTAAAGACAGTAAAAATATACATGTGTCCATTAAGACAAATGAAAGGTTGTTAAATCTCAGCTGTCACTAATGTCAGCCTGGATATTAGACGAGAGGACGCCGCAATGCTGCTGGTGTACAGTGGGTTGTAGTAGTTAATGATGTCCGCTAGAGGGCACCAAAAACCCAATTAATTTATTTCCACATATTTCTTTCAAAGTTATGAATGGGACAAAACATTTCGCACAGGCTGCACAGCTGGTGCTTTCTTAAAGGATATGTGCAACTAAAATAAATATACACATATTTATCCCACTTAAAAGCCATATTACCTTCTCTGATGAGTTAACTGAATGGTCATGCAAACACGGACGTCTGAGTATAAATGACACGGTTTAAAAGTCATTTTAAGGCTAAAATCATTTATTTATGTTCTCTGTGTTGCGTTTCTTCGTGGTAACTTTAACTATTGTGACTACTCGATTGTTTCTAATGAATTAAACACCTGGAATCAAGTAAAAATTAATTCAAAACGGATTTTACAAATGTCCAGCAATACTGTCTCTGACCACAGGAGGGCGGAAGTGTACAACTGAAAAAATTAGACCTGTGGCGCTGTTCAAAATACAAACATCAATATATTTCATTTAAATATTACTAAATTTATAGATTTATTTTAATTATACTACAGTATTAACAAACAAAGAGTTGTAAATACTATAATATATAAAGTATAATACACTTTACTATAGTATGGTTCAAAAACACTATAGTATTAGTATTTACTATAAATTACTCTAGCACTCCGTAAATATATCAAAACTTATTTTTTTATTAATAATAGACTATGCATTACTAAAATCTTCATTTGGACAACTTTAAAGAAGACTTTATCAATATTCTGTTTTTTCTTTTTCTTTTTTCTTTTTTTTGTACCCTAATTTTCCTGATTTTCGAATAGTATGTCGGTCAAATATTGTCCTATCCTAACAAACCACACATCAATGGCAAGCTAATTTATTCAGCTTCAGAAGTAATAATAATAATAATAATAATTATTATTATTATTATTATTATTATTATTATTAAAACATTTTGACTGGTTTTGTGGTCCAGGGTCGCATATACCCTTATAAATATTCATGATGTTACACTGCAAAAATCTAGTCTAATTCTTAACGGTGAAAAAAAAAGGCTTAAGCATTTAATATATTCTGCTTGATCTATAAATACTGAAAACAATATGGTAGCTGTAGCTTTAAATGTTGCATTCGTTTGTACTGTCAACCTTCAGTTTGCATGATCTACTGTTTCACAAGCACTGAAAGCGGTAACTGTATGACTTTTTTGACAAAAGTATCAAACTATGAAATGAATTTAAAAACAGCAAAAATATACATGTGTCCATTAAGACAAATGAAAGGTTGTTAAATCTCAGCTGTCACTAATGTCAGCCTGGATATTAGACGAGAGGACGCCGCAATGCTGCTGGTGTACAGTGGGTTGTAGTAGTTAATGATGTCCGCTAGAGGGCACCAAAAACCCAGTTAATTTATTTCCACATATTTCTTTCAAAGTTATGAATGGGACAAAACATTTCGCACAGGCTGCACAGTTTGTGCTTTCTTAAAGGATCTGTGCAAATAAAATAAATATACACATATTTATCCCACTTAAAAGCCATATTACCTTCTCTGATGAGTTAACTGAATGGTCATGCAAACACGGACGTCTGAGTATAAATGACACGGTTTTAAAAGTCATTTTAAGGCTAAAATCATTTATTTATGTTCTCTGTGTTGCGTTTCTTCGTGGTAACTTTAACTGTTGTGACTACTCGATTGTTTCTAATGAATTAAACACGTGGAATCAAGTAAAAATTAATTCAAAACGGATTTTACAAATGTCCAGCAATACTGTCTCTGACCACAGGAGGGCGGAAGTGTACAACTGAAAAAATTAGACCTGTGGCGCTGTTCAAAATACAAACATCATTAAAGCTGCAAGCAGCGATGAACGGGCCCTCGCACCCGGGCTCACCGCAATCGTGTGGCTTTAGTAAAAATGTGAAGGTGAGAAATATGCATTTCAAATCGTTAATATAAGTGGAATATGTCAAAGTCACTTATATGTGCCAATTTTCCTGTTGCCAATAGGTGGCGCTGTCATTATAATGGAATATTGGCCTTCAGATGTGTTCAGGCTAGGAGTCATATCGAACATGTGAAGTTTGGGGAATCTCGAACATTTCAAGCCTGCGTTACAACAACTTCTCTTGCTGTGGCGAGACATCAAAAGTTGTCATGACGCCATGGACATGCCCTTTAACAAAAACTCAAGATCTCCACAAGTTAACATTGCACAGGCCTTTAGATTAGACTGACTACAATAAAATACATTAATCTCAAAAAAATTCTAGGAGTAGTTTGTCACAGCATACAACATGTCACTTCCTGTTGCCAGCAGGTGGCGCTATGACTATAACTGAATATGGGCATGTAGATCTGTTAAGAGCAGAAGTCTTATCTAACATGTGAAGTTTGGGGCAGATTGGACATTGTAAGTCTGAGTAACAGCAACTTCCTTTTTCATGGCGAAACATCGAATTTTGTCAGGCCGCCATGGACACGCCCTTTAACGAAACCTCAAAATCTTCGCAATTTAACATCGCAAACGCCTTTAGATTTAACTGACCAAGTTTGGTGTTGATCTGAATAAATCTCTAGGAGTAGTTTGTTAAAGTACAACCCCTGAAAATGGCAAAAAAAATGCCAATTTTGCAGAGAAAATTCTAAATAACCGACTTCCTGATGGGATTCGGATTTCGTAACATGGGACTTTTTTGTAGGTATTGGTGTGTTACATGTGTGTACCGATTTTTGTACATGTACATCAAAAATAGCTCGAGGCAGACTCCATTGAATGTGCATATGCACTCCGTTGAAAGTTTATAGGTGGCGCTATCGAGCCATTTTGCCACACCCAATGGAATATTAGCCTTCAGATCTGTTCAGGCCATGACCCTTATCACACATGTGAAGTTTGGGCAAGATCGGACACTTTATGCCTGAGTTATAACATCTTTTATTCCCATGACGAGACATCGAACTTCGTCACGGCGCCATGGACACGCCTTTTAACAAAAACTCAAGATCTTCACAACTAAACATCACACAGGTCTTTAGATTAGACTGACCACAAAAAAGACATTGATGTCATAACATTTCTAGAAATAGTCTGTCACAGTGTAAAATATGTCACTTCCTGTTGCCAATAGGTGGCGCTATGACTATAACTGAATATGGGCATGTAGATCTGTTCAGGTCAAGAGTCTTATCCAACATGTGAAGTTTGGGGCAGATTGGACATTGTATGTCTGAGTTACAGCAACTTCCTTTTTCATGGCGAAACATCGAAATTTGTCAGGCCGCCATGGACACGCCCTTTAACGAAACCTCAAGTCCTTTGCAATTTAACATCGCAAATGGCTTTAGATTACACTGACCAAGTTTGGTGTTGATCTGAATAAATCTCTAGGAGGAGTTCGTTAAAGTACAACCCCTGAAAATGGCAAAAACAACACCAATTTTGCAGGGAAAATTCTAAATAACCGACTTCCTGTTGGGATTCGGATTTCGTACCAAGAGACTTTTTTGTAGATATTGGTGAGTTACATGTGTGTACCAATTTTTGTACATGTACGTGAAACATAGCTCGAGGCACACTCCGTTGAAAGTGTATAGGTGGCGCTATCGAGCCATTCTGCCACACCCGGTGGAATATTG
Source organism: Carassius auratus (assembly GCF_003368295.1). Classification (NCBI taxonomy): domain Eukaryota; kingdom Metazoa; phylum Chordata; class Actinopteri; order Cypriniformes; family Cyprinidae; genus Carassius; species Carassius auratus. Next base: position 47,718 of record NW_020526117.1, read on the forward strand.
GCCTTCAGATCTGTTCAGGCCATGACCCTTATCACACATGTGAAGTTTGGGGAAGATCGGACATTTTATGCCTGAGTTATAACATCTTTTATTCACATGGCGAGACATCGAACTTCGCCATGGTGCCGTGGACACGCCTTTTAACGAAAACTCAAGATCTTCACAACTGAACATCGCACAGGCCTTTAGATTAGACTGACCACAAAAAAGACATTGATGTCAAAAAATTTCTAGGAGTAGTTCGTCACAGCTTAAAATATGACACTTCCTGTTGCCAATAGGTGGCGCTATGACTATAACTGAATATGGGCATGTCAATCTGTTCAGGTTCAGAGTTTCATCAAACATGTGAAGTTTGGGGCATATTGGAGATTGTATGTGTGAGTTATAGCAACTTCATTTTTCATGGCGAATCATCGAAATTCGCCAGGCCGCCACGGACACGCCCTTCAACGAAAACTCAAGATCTTCGCAATTTAATGTCGCAAAGGCCTTTAGATTAGGCATACCAAATTTGGTGTTGATTTGAAGAAATCTCTAGGAGGAGTTCGTTAAAATACAACACATGGAAATGACCAAAATTACACAAAATTTGCTCATAATATTAAAAATAACCGACTTCCTGTTGGGTTTAGAATTTTGCTCCAAGAGTCTTTTTTGTAGGTATTGGTGTGTTACATATGTGTGCCAATTTTCGTGCATGTACGTGAAGCATAGCTGGAAGGCTGTTGATTTTCTTAGTATAGGTGGCGCTGTCGAGCCATTTTGCCACACCCTCTTCTGAATCCTATATCAGACGAAAATTTTCACCAGGTTTGACGCTTGTGCAAAGTTTCATGACTTTTTGAGCATGTTAAAGCCCTCAAAAATGCGATTCATTCGGGAGAAGAAGAAGAAGAAGAAGAATTAAAGCTGCAAGCAGCGATGAACGGGCCCTCGCACCCGGGCTCACCGCAATCGTGTGGCTTTAGTAAAAAGGTGAAGGTGAGAAATATGCATTTCAAATCGTTAATATAAGTGGAATATGTCAAAGTCACTTATATGTGCCAATTTTCCTGTTGCCAATAGGTGGCGCTATCATTATAATGGAATATTGGCCTTCAGATGTGTTCAGGCTAGGAGCCTTATCGAACATGTGAAGTTTGGGGAAAATCGAACATTCCAAGCCTGAGTTACAACAACTTCTCTTGCTGTGGCGAGACATCAAATTTTGTCATGGCGCCATGGACACGCCCTTTAACAAAAATCTAAAGATCTCCACAATTTAACATTGCAAAGACCTTTAGATTAGACTGAGCAAAATAAAATGTTGATGTCATAAAATTTCTTGGAGTAGTTCTTTGCAGTGTAAAACACGACACTTCCTGTTGCCAGCAGGTGGCGCTATGACTATAACTGAATATTGGCATGAAGATCTGTTCAGGTCAAGAGTCTTATCCAACATGTGAAGTTTGGGGCAGATTGGACATTGTATGTCTGAGTTACAGCAACTTCCTTTTCATGGCGAAACATCGAAATTTGTCAGGCCGCCATGGACACGCCCTTTAACGAAACCTCAAGATCTTCGCAATTTAACATCGCAAAGGGCTTAAGATTACACTGACCAAGTTTGGTGTTGATCTGAATAAATCTCTAGGAGGAGTTCGTTAAAGTACAACCCTTGAAAATGGCAAAAACAACACCAATTTTGCAGCGAAAATTCTAAATAACCGACTTCCTGTTGGGATTTGGATTTCGTACCAAGAGACTTTTTTGTAGATATTGGTGAGTTACATGTGTGTACCAATTTTTGTACATGTACGTGAAACATAGCTCGAGGCACACTCTGTTGAAAGTGTATAGGTGGCGCTATCGAGCCATTCTGCCACACCCGGTGGAATATTGGCCTGCAGATCTATTCAGGTCAGGACTCTTATCACACATGTGAAGTTTGGGGAAGATCGGACATCTTATGCCTGAGTTATAACATCTTTTATTCGCATGGCGAGACATCGAACTTCGTCGCGGCGCCATGAACAAGCCTTTTAACGAAAACTCAAGATCTTCACAACTGAACATCGCACAGGCCTTTAGATTAGACTGACCACAAAAAAGACATTGATGTCATAAAATTTCTAGGAGTAGTTCGTCGCAGCGTAAAATATGTCACTTCCTGTTGCCAATAGGTGGCGCTATGACTATAACTGAATATGGGCATGTCAATCTGTTCAGGTTCGGAGTCTCATCAAACATGTGAAGTTTGGGGCAGATTGGTCATTGTATGTGTGAGTTATAGCAACTTCATTTTTCATGGCGAATCATCGAAATTCGCCAGGGCGCCACGGACACGCCCTTCAACGAAAAGTCAGGATCTTCGCAATTTAACATCGCAAAGGCCTTTAGATTAGGCATACCAAATTTGGTGTTGATTTGAAGAACTCTCTAGGAGGAGTTCGTTAAAATACAACACATGGAAATGACCAAAATTACACAAAATATGCTCATAATATTAAAAATAACCGACTTCCTGTTGGGTTTAGAATTTCACTCCAAGAGTCTTTTTTGTAGGTATTGGTGTGTTACATATGTGTGCCAATTTTCGTGCATGTACGTGAAACATAGCTGGAAGGCTGTTGATTTTCTTGGTATAGGTGGCGCTGTCGAGCCATTTTGCCACACCCTCTTCTGAATCCTATATCAGACGAAAATTTTCACCAGGTTTGACGCGTGTGCAAAGTTTCATGACTTTTTGAGCATGTTAAAGCCCTCAAAAATGCGATTCATTCGGGAGAAGAAGAAGAAGAAGAAGAAGAATAATAATAATTAAAGCTGCAAGCAGCGATGAACGGGCCCTCGCACCCGGGCTCACCGCAATCGTGTGGCTTTAGTAAAAAGGTGAAGGTGAGAAATATGCATTTCAATTCGTAAATATAAGTGGAATATGTCAAAGTCATTTATATGTGGCAATTTTCTTGTTGCCAATAGGTGGTGCTATCATTATAATGGAATATTGGCCTTCAGATGTGTTCAGGCCAGGAGTCTTATCGAACATGTGAAGTTTGGGGAATATCGAACATTTCATGCCTGAGTTACAACAACTTCTTTTCCTATGGCGAGACATCAAATTTTGTCATGGCGCCATGGACACGCCCTTTAATAAAATCTAAAGATCTCCACAATTTAACATTGCAAAGACCTTTAGATTAGAATGACCAAAAATAAAATGTTGATGTCATAAAATTTATTGGAGTAGTTCCTTGCAGTGTAAAACATGACACTTCCTGTTGCCAGCAGGTGGCGCTATGACTATGACTGAATATGGGCATGTAGATCTGTTTAGGGCAGAAGTCTTATCTAACATGTGATGTTTGAGGCAGATTGGACATTGTATGTCTGAGTAACAGCAACTTCCTTTTTCATGGCGAAACATCAAAATTTGTCAGGCCGCCATGGACACGCCCTTTAACAAAACCTCAAGATCTTCGCAATTTAACATCGCAAAGGGCTTAAGATTACACTGACCAAGTTTGGTGTTGATCTGAATAAATCTCTAGGAGGAGTTCGTTAAAGTACAACCCCTGAAAATGGCAAAAACAACACCAATTTGGAAGGAAAATTAAAATAACCAACTTCCTGTTGGGATTCGGATTTCGTACCAAGAGACTTTTTTTTAGATATTGGTGTGTTACATATGTGTACCGATTTTCGTACATGTACGTGACACGTAGCTCGAGGCGCACTCCATTGAAAGTGTATAGGTGGCGCTATCGAGCCATTTTGCCACACCCAATGGAATATTGGCCTCCAGATGTGTGCAGGTCAGTACTCTTATCAAACATGTGAAGTTTGGGCAAGATCTGATATTTTATGCCTGAGTTACAACAACTTCTACTCCCATGGCGAGACATCGAACTTTGTCACGGCGCCATGGACACGCCCTTTAACGAAAACTCAAGATCTTCACAATTTAACATTGCACAGGCCTTTAGATTAGACTGACCACAAAAAGACATTGATGTCATAAAATTTCTAGGAGTAGTTCTTTGCAGCATAAAATATGACACTTCCTGTTGCCAATAGGTGGCGCTATGACTATAACTGAATATGGTCATGTCAAACTGTTCAGGTCAGGAGTCTAATCAAACATGTGAAGTTTGGGGCAGATTGGTCATTGTATGTCTGAGTTATAGCAACTTCCTGTTTCATGGCGAATCATCGAAATTCGCCAGGCCGCCACAAACAGGCTCTTCAACGAAAACTCAAAAGCTTCGCAATTTAACATCGCAAAGGCCTTTAGATTATGCATACCAAATTTGGTGTTGATCTGAATAAGTCTCTAGGAGGGAGTTCGTTAAAATACAACGCGTGGAAATGACAAAAATGACACAAAATTTGCTCATAATATTAGAAATAACCGACTTCCTGTTGGGTTTCGGATTTTGCTCCAAGAGACTTTTTTGTAGGTATTGGAGAGTTACATGTGTACACCGATTTTCATACATGTACATGAAACGTAGCTCGAGGCGCACACCGTTGAACGTGTATAGGTGGCGCTGTTGAGCCATTTTGCCACACCCACTTCTGAAACCCATGTCATACGTAAATTTTCGCCAGTTCGGAGGTGTGTGCAAAGTTTCATGACTTTTCGAGCATGTTTAGGCCCTCAAAAATGCGATTCATTTTTGGAGAAGAAGAATAAATATAGCTGCAAGCAGCGATGGCGGGCTCAAGCCACCAATGCCATCGCCACCCCGGTGGCATCAGGTAAACTGTGCCCAGCGGGCCACATGCATTCACAATATCCCTCTGGCAGTGAGGTTTTAAAGGATACGGCAGTTAAAGGGTTAATCCGAATCATCTAGACTTTAAAATCACATTCACAGAACAATATATATATAACTTTAGTAACACTTTACAATAAGATTTCATTTATAAACATTTGTAACATGAACAATATTTATATAGCATTCATTCATGTCAGTTAATATTCCAAACTTAAACATTAAAACATTGTTTTATTGTGATTTTTTTCCAAGCACATTTTACCAATTCCAAACCATATCAATCTTAATAACTACCATTATTTTTTATTTAATCATTTATGAGTGCTATACAATAGTCCAGAAAAGCTGGAGGAGAAAAACTCCTTATATTCACGTTGGCAGAATTATTGGGCATCTTTTCTTTTACAGATGAAATGCGCTAAAAAAAGAGTTTTAA
>NW_020526118.1:0-47331 GCF_003368295.1 Carassius auratus
CAAAATGTATAGAACAAACACTTTATTAGCCGCCGTGACTGGGACCTCCGCAAAAAGTAAACTGCATCCATTTTTTCCCTGACGTTAGGATCTTTCGGCAGCGTATTCAAAGATGTTGTTTGTCCACAGCCAGGAACAGCACATCTGCGTGGCATTGTAATTTTTCCTGTACACAGACCAACTCGCTGTCCGTCGACTGAACACTTTGTGAGGCGCGCGGAGTGACACACGATACGAAATGAGCGTAGTTGTCCTTGTGCTGGAGGCGGTCATATGCAAATGGCTGGAATGTCACTTCGCACCGTGACGTCACTTCTTACCATGGATCCAGAACGCGCTGTATTTAGAGCTTGATTAAATAAATGGCTCGTTTATAATGGGGAGGACGTCTTAAGCTATGAAACTGGCAGGACGTTTTAATGGTACAAAGACCTCTTATATTCCAAAAGATCAAGGCAAATTTGGTTTCTCATTTCATGACCCCTTTAATAAATGCACAATTGTGATAGAGAATAAAGAAGCTGACGTCTGATTTCTCCAAGCGGTCATATTTACCATGTTTACTTATGTAACGTTAATGTTTAGCGTGCAGTTATTTCAAACACTTGCTGCTAACTAATGAGTAAGTTTTGAGCTCGACTTATTTTAAAACGTTGCTGCTGTTAAAGCTTTTTATCTTTTCTGAAATGATCCGCGCTGACGCTCTCCAGACACGGAGAAACTCCACCTTTGGATCATAACCCCTCCTCTAGCCCCAGCTGGCCCGCTTTGGCCCAAGGTTTTTTGTCGGGCCAAAAACCCTGGCCATTGGCCCCGAGGAAGCCCCGGCGAGGCACGATCAAGCCCCGGAAGTGACAGTGGAAAACGCAAACTGGCCCTGGCACGCACTAGCACACCTGGTCTTAGCTCGATAGTGGAAACACGGCTACTGTCACCCAGTTGGCCCTGCTGCAGGGGCTCTGTTGCCGGAACCGAACAATGTACAGGAATCCCTGAGCTAGACGCATCCAAAGCCGTATCTAGAGCCCTAACATTCTTACTGTCTCTAATTCTGAAATCTTCTCTGTCAGCCTAACTATTTCCCTGCATTTATCACATGTGAACTTGTGAAAAAGCGAGAAGAGGGAGAGGAGAAAAAAACCGCAATAGGTTTCGAATGAAAACGCTAATGACAAGGTAACGAGTGCTAACACTTTGCAGGTGTACTGCACTCAGGGAAATGAAAGTGAATGATCAAAATGAATCTGATAAGATTGATCGATAATATCAGAAATATGGTGTGAATTAAGTTATATTTTATCACTTTAAAAAACAGAGAGTGACAGTAAGATAAAGATTCTAGAGAAAAAAAACGGCTACACGGAGCTACGATTAGCTACAGAAGGCCAACAGGAAGTAGAGAAAACACTGTCCAACAGCGACACCCGCAGTTCAGCTGTGAGTCCCATAATGGGGAGGGGTGTTGGCTAAAAGGTTAACTCAAAATTTTAATAGGTTTTCCCTTTGTGGCTTAAGCCTGTTAGTTGGCAAAACCCCAAAAGAAGGATTTTACTCAATACTTAGGTTAGCAGCACCAAACCCCTAGGTGTATCAACTCAACAGCGCCACCACCCTGTAATTTACCTAACATTAGGAGCAAAACTTACTATTCTCTCTCTTAGCTGTCTACTTCAGATTTGACCACTGTTGCCATTTTGGTGTTGTACCTCTAAAAATCATAAAAGCAGAGGAACTTCAGAATCATTTAACCAAATTGGTGAAACTTGAACACTTCATGTGAAAATTGTCTGGACTCACCCTACCTTCCCTTTTCACCCTGGGATCCTACCTAATTAAGGCTAAAGTAGGTCAAAAGAGAATCGATAAGCGTCCGCCAAATATTGAACACGCAGCTAGAAATGCTCTGATTTATGTTTGGTTGTGAATCCTAACCAGCTTTGAAAACCAATACTGTCATTGCTATTGTTATTTTTCCGCCACAGAGGAATTGTAATACCAATTACAGAAATTCTCATTTCCAATGCCCTGTTTAGAAGCATCCTTCTAAATCAATCTTAACAAACACACCCACCAGATAACTACTTCACTGATAACTACTCATTTGAGCATTACACTCTCAATATCAACCCACACTTGACACTGCACACTTACACCACTGTTTTGCCTTATTTTGGTTTTGTTTTGTCCTCTTCAAGGTCTGTGTCAGTCTAGGTTCAAGATCCCACTGAAAGCGGCAAAACATGTCTCGCAGAAAAAAAGCCTGTTGGCCACTGGGAGGACCTCGAGACTTGGTTAAGTGTCACAACAGAAAGCCTCCTACCGAAGGCTACTGAAACACTGAAGCATCAGAGACAGGACCAGCTGGATGATAACAAGCCTCATGAGACAAGACACAAGTCAGAGCAACAGTCAAAAAGAACTAGCCAAGATCACCAGCTCCTTAAGCCACACACTCATCACCACCCACAAGCTGAGTGACAGGCATGCCGCCCATCTCCAGCAGGAGTGAACCCGCACACAACGATGCGTCACACAGCTAGAACTGGAGGCTCAGGAACAATGGGAAGTGCCCAATGAAGTGGAACAAGGTGCCGAGGAGATCACCAGGCTAAATAAACACTAGTAGCTACTACACAAGAAAGTGATTAAGTCAAGGCAGACTATGCTGACCTCTCCAACAATCTTGAGTATGCGGAAACACCATCTTGGCATCCTTGCATGTCCACGGACAAGTGCTCAACAATTGCAAGACTTGGCGCACAAGTCCCGCGCCGGTACATGACCTAAACCAAGGAACAACAGTTGGGATGGACCACATGGACGACAATGCTCATTTGGGAACTCAAGAGGAGCAACCAGCCCAAGGAAACAGTGAGTCACAAGAACATCTCTAGACCCTGAAAGTGCTGTATTGGTCATCTGCCACTCCTCTGAAGAACACCAGATCAGTCCTGACATCCCTACCATTTCTTCCCAAATTCCAGTCCCTCAACTCCTGGGCAACCTCATTGAGAAGGGTATAGCAAGAAATTTTTACCTCTCCATCATCTAATAGCTAATAGTCTAATAGCACTCTCAAACTTCAAAGGTGTGAACTGAATCTCCAGGCATATTCCGACACAGGCCTACAACTAAAACATGTGGCCCATATTCACCTAAATGTGGGACCATTGAATCTCATCCACCCAGTGTACGTTTCAACACTCAACACCTATCCATTTCCAATTGGGAAAGACCTGCTGAATCACTTTGAAACATTTAATAGACTTCAATCACCTGAAGATATGCGCTCAAGTCCGCAAGCCTCTGCCCTTCCAGTCAGTTAACCCCAACGAGTTGCAGTGTCAAGCCACAGACACTGCCCACCCCCATCCCCCCATTCACTGACTGACAATGCAAGGTCAAAGCAAAAAGCAAGCTCAACTCCGAGCATCAAGAACAAAGATCCTTTCATCTGCTCATTGCAAGCGTCTGACTCAGACTCAGGTTCTCTTTGAATCATGACTCCCATAAATGTCCAAGACACACCAGTGTCTGATGCAGTACTAGTTCTGTGGACTGAAAACTCAGAAGAAACCGAGACCGAGACATCAGAGCCTACCACACGCCTCAAAGCACAACCGCTTCCCTCTTAGTCCGTGGTCAACAACCATGGCTACTTCTAAGATTGTCCGCACTGTAGACCTATAGACACGATTCACTACTTCATCATTGTCCCTAACCTACCTCATGACATCTACATAGTAGCAGACATCATGGTTCATCCATGAACGACGTCATATGGGCTCCTCCATCACAACAACTGACACTGTAGTCAATTTCAAGAACCTTCGATCTGGTCAAACAATTCCAAATGCATGCGCAATGATCATGGAGCAAGAAGTTACAATAACTGCTTAAAGCAAGAGTTTCAGCATCCGCCTCAAGCATGCGACCTGGCCAAACTCTCAACTGTAAGCTAGGTTTCTTCCAACCTTCCAGGACCTGCCTAAGACCTGCCACACCTCTCATGGGAGTGTCATCTCATGCTGTGTATGTGTTGATCAACAACTGTACGACCAAAGACATCAACATTCCCAAAGCCAGTCATCTGGGATGGCTCATCAACCAAGCATTCCATGACTTTGAGCTAACAGTACCTGTCATTGGCCCTGTACCAGCCGAACTAATGTCAGATGAATCGACGACACTGTAACTTTCACAAAGCCCTGTGAATTCATTGCCATCACTTTTATTCAGCCAGTGTCCAAAGAAAGTGTCTCTCAGTCATAACTAACAGATGACACTCACTTCACTGTCTATGCTGTCTCAACACAGCCTGTGACAGAATCACCTGCACAGGTGACCGCCAAGGCCCAGAGTACCTCTAATGATTCAACAGAGGAACCTTACACCAGGTTTCAATGTACAAGCCCAACAAATCCTGAGTGAGGTGGATGTCCTCCACAGTGACATGGATTGCCAAGGACTTAAAGAGGTTCTGTGTCAATACAAGAACTCCTTTGCAAAGGATTCGTAGCCTGTAGCCTGACAGATATCCACATGGTGCGCATCCCAACACATACAAATGCACCACCAACATTCGTGCGGCAGTACAATATTACAATATTCCGATAGCATCATACGAATCGGTTCAAGATATCATTGACTCCATGCTTGAAAAGGGGGTCATTCGGCCCTGTAACAGCACCTACTCTGACCTAATATGGCTAGTCCTAAAGCCCAATGGCAAATGGCGGCCCACCATCGACTATCGCAAGTTGAACCAACAAATTCCCTTTTCGCGATGGCCTATGACTCAGTTGGACCAAGAGATTCCCAAAATCAAAGGCTCAACAATCCTTTCCACATTAGACTACACCTCTGCAGGAGCATTACACAAAGAGTCCCTGACTTTCCTGCACTATAACCCACACACCTCATCAGTAGCAGCTATAACCTGCCACCAGCAGGCCACTGGTATGCAAACCCCCACCTCCTCACACAATGAACTCTCACATCAATTTGCCACTAATGATATCCTCACCCTCCAAGCTTCAGATCCAATGCTATCAACCAGTGCCACTCCCATTTGCGATCCACTAACTTATCCCCTTTCCACCTCTGACCAATTCATCTGATCTCTGCCAACTTCACTAAATCAAGCACATGCTGCATCTCAAAGGCGGCGTTCTCACATATGCCTGAGCCCCTAACTGCGCCAAAGCTCATAGTTCCTCAGGGCCAAAGGGGACTGATGCTGACACTCCCCCACGATGCACCATGGGCTGGACACCATGGTGCCAAGACCACCTACGAAACGTTCAAGCAAGTGGCGTACTGGCCTGACATGCAGCAAGACTAACAGAATATGTAAAAGGATGCCTAGTGTGTTGACAATCCCAACCGGCAAATCCAAACAACTGTGCATGGTACTTCAGCTTCACCCAGCCAAGGCAGAATGCTCCCCATCGCCTGTCACAGAAATTCCTACCTCACTGGACAGGACCCCACGAGACTGTAGACAAGCTCTCACCTGTTGCCTATCAGATCAAAAACAGACAAGGGTGCAGCAAGCGAGTCCTTCGATTGGTCCTTTGAAACCAGATAGAGAGGCAACCAGGGCTCAAACTGACTGACACAGACCAACAATCCCATGTTATATACCACACTAATTATAACCATCATTTTAAGGAAACATATAGTTTGTTTTAACAACCCCTACATACACTCCTCCACAGCACTGCTAGGACCAAAACCTAGTGGAGAGGAGTTGCTCAACACATGCAACACATCGGTCGCTGTTGGACAGTGTTTTTTCTCTGCTTCCTGCTGGCCTTCCTGCTTCTAATAGTAGCTCTGTGTATCTATTTTTTCTTTAGAATCTTTATCTTACTCTAACTCTCTGTTGTTTACAGTGATAAAATATAACTTTATTCCCACCATATTTCTGATATTATTTTAAAATTAGCACGCATCCAAACTTTAATCGAGGATAGTAAGAATGTTAGGGCTCAAGACTTTGGATGCATCTAGCTCAGGGAGTCTTGTACATTATTCGGTTCCGGCAACAGAGCCCCTGCAGCAGGGAAACTGGGTGACAGTGAGGCGACATAGTCGCGAGTTAAAACACTTCTGTTCCGATCAAAACATCAAACAGGTTCTCTCCACTCAGTGATACACCCACTGAGAAACCTGATGAAATTGCTCTAGTTAATAATAATAATAATACATTTTATTTAAAGGAGCCTTCCTCGGTATTCAAGGACACCATACAGGAATACATGAAACAGAACTTGACATCACTGAATTTTATGATGTACTGCCTATGACTGTCATTTTGCATTACTGACGCACTGTTTTCCTAATGAATGTTCAATCAATTCAAGTTTATTTGTATAGTGCTTTTTACAATACAAATAATTACAAAGCAACTTTACAGAAAATTATGTTTCTACAATATTTAGTAATAGCTGATAAGTGGTGATTGTCATGCTGTGTTCACACCAAACGCGAATAGAGCATCTGGCATGAATGATTTCAATGTTAAGTCAATGCAAAGGCGCGTTTACGTGCGTCTTGAGGTCTCGCGGCGCGAATGAACCGTTTGGCGCGGCGCGGAAGACGCGAATTTGCCTCATTCGCGTGTCTAGTTCGCGAATTGTGCTTTTGTGCATTTATGTGTTTGACACGAATTCATGTCTGCCGCCCGAGTTGAAAAATTAAAATTTTTGCATCAATTCACGCCACGTTAAATAATCAGGAGCCTGCCCAGGAGTCACTCATTCAACATGGAGGAATGACTGATGTTGTCAGTGAGCAGTCAACCAGAGCTTTATGACACAAGTATCACACACAAGCTCATATTTCAGGAATAAAAAGGACCTAGCTTGGAAGAGTGTGTTGTAATACACATTTAACTTTTGAGTCACGTACACGTTTATCGACCCGCGGCCTTCCTGCTGTTTTTTTGCAACTAGTTTCCCCCTACAGCTACTTTTTCGCTAACAAGATAATGCGTTTATTCAGAGGACAAGTGCAGGAAAAAGTGGAAAAGACCTGAGTGCTCGATCAACATCAGCCATCTTGCAAACAGACAACCGCTAGCACGCGAATGCATTTAAAATGTTCAAGCAGCAAACTAGACGCGGTAGGCGCGAATTTGACGCTCTATTCGCATTTGGTGTGAACACAGCATCAGTTTGTGCACGTATGACAGGATTTTTAAAAAAATTAATACAAGATGTATTCAGCCAGACGATGAACATTATCAATATTATTAATAATTATTATATGATGCAGTCACACTTATAGCAATATTTGTTGGTTCTGTTTGTTGATTCAGGGATAGCATCATCTGGGGTCCTCTGAGGGTCAGCATCATCTCTTCTCAGGTGTTCTGGATCCAGACTGGAGCTTGTGTAAATCGTAGTGGCAAACATAGAAACAAATAGAGACATCATTAGCATAGCTGCTGATCCAACAAAGTAAAATTAATTAGTTTAACCCAAGCTAAAGAATAAAATGTGCATTTGATCAGATGCAACTACACTCACAATTTAAGATACATTATTCAAATGCTTGGCGAAAGAGATGCGTTTTTAATCTAGATTTAAACAGAGAGAGTGTGTCTGAACCCCGAACATTATCAGGAAGGCTGTTCCAGAGTTTGGGAGCCAAATGTGAAAAAGCTCTACCTCCTTTAGTGGACTTTGCTATCCTGGGAACTACCAAAAGTCTGGCGTTTTGTGACCTTAGGGAGCGTGATGGATTGTAACGTGGTAACGCAGGAGCTAAACCATTTAGGGCCTTATAGGTAAGTAATGATAATTTGTAACTGATACGGAACTTAATAGGTAGCCAATGCAGAGACTGTAAAATTGGGGTAATATGATCATATTTTCTTGACCTGGTAAGGACTCTAGCTGCTGCATTTTAGACTACCTGTAGCTTGTTTATTGAAGAAGCAGGACTACCACCTAGAAGTGCGTTACAATAGTCCAGTCTAGAGATCATAAATGCGTGAACTAGCTTTTCTGCATCAGAAACAGATAACGTTTCGTAGCTTGGGAATGTTTCTAAGATGTAAGAATGCTGTTTTTATAACATGGGAAATATGATTTTCAAAAGACAAGTTGCTGCCTAATATAACACCCAGATTTTTGACTGTAGAGGAAGCAACAGTACAAGGAAGTAACAGTACAACAGTACATAACAGTACAACACTGAATGTTGTTCAGTTGCTTTGACACAATGTATTTTGTTTAAAGCGCTATATAAATAAAGGTGATTTTACACTAGGGGTTGTTAACGACTAGTGATTTTTTTTTAAATCAACTTTTAGGTGATGAAAGTCAAGTCGAAGTCGACTAGTCGCTGATGAGATAAGTTTGGAGCTGTAAAAATTATCTTTACACAGCTATGGTATTTGACACAGTGCTGCATACATGGTTATTTCTCTTATAACAGCTCATTTTTATCAGTTCATTTGTCTTTTGAGTGGTTATATTTCTCACAGATTTCTATTCGTTCGAAATCCGATACAGATAAAGTAGCACAGTAAAGATTACATTCATATGAATGCATTAGTAAGAGCAATTGTGTGTGTGAATTCATTCTACCTGGCAGCGTCTCTCTACTAGTAAGTTGTGGGATTTAGTTGAGACATAAATTCAGAACTTTTCAGTGTCTAAGCTATTTTATTGAGCAATCATAGAACAGTGTTTACAGTACATTTCCACACTGAATGATTATGTGCGCGAGCGATCTGTGCATGACTTATGAGCTACTGTCTGTAGCCTATGTGTGTGCGTAACAGTGCAGCAGCATATTCGATTAGAACAGCAATTAACTTACCTTTATGATAAGCGGTTTCGAATGTGCGTTCTCCCGTTCAATTTCCAGTGTCCAGTAATATAATCAAACATGCATGTGGAGTGCTTTCATAGTATGTATGTATTTGTTATTTTAACTGTTTGGAAATGGAGCATAAATGTGGAAGTCCTTAGAAGATTTATCCTGTTGCACCCTCTATAGGACCGGCGACTAGTCAACGTCAAGTTTAAAGCGTTATGACAGACTATTGAAGTCAACTAGTGGACTAATCGAATTGTCGGCGCAAACCCCAATACACACACACACACGTACATACAGATATGCATTCTCCCCCCACCCCTCGCTTTTGCCGCTTTGTACCGCCAGTCTGAGAAGCGGGTCTTTGACCAGCGCTGTAATGGCAAATGGCTGATCGCCTGTGCTGGATTACTTCGACCCCCCAATATCCGTCTACAGTTGTAAAATTGTGTGTTTAAGGTGTATTGATTATGTGCTTTTGTGCTGCGGTGTTTTACCTGTTCTCACACTGCTCCCAAAGGAGCATAGTGTGGGTATTGTTTTTATTCTCCTCTCTTTTCTGTTATGATGTATCACTTTTCCCCTGTACTACTGTACTTCATTGCCTTGTACCCACGTGCAATGACAATAAAGTTGAATCTAGTCTAATCTAATAAAAATATGCATAATGAATCTACATTTTCCTCTTACTTCAAATGAAACCTTAGTTTGTGGCTCATTATTAGCCCATTATATTTAATAACAAAACATGCTAAAACAGTACGATAACAAATTATCTTTTATTAAACTTTGAACTTTTATTAATAATATAAGGAAAATGTTTTATTTGCATTGTAACACACAAAAAAAGTATTTGGGTTTCCCATTTCTTTAAAACTATAGTAGTATGTGGTCCATTATTAGTCTATTAATTAAAACACAAGCCATAAAAAGTACAATGGTACAAATTCCCATTGGCATTTAAACATTTGAATTTTATTAACAAAAACTAATAAGATGGATATTGTAACCAAAATAAATAAGGTATTTTTCCCCTTTTAAAACAAATGCTTAGTTTGTTGTTCAATGTTTTATTTATTTTAAATGGAAACAGCAACAATAATGAAAAACTCGCTTAGCCTATATTACAGGAAGAAATTAAACTTATTAACAAAACTTGTGCTTTTGGATCAGTATCTCGCATCAGTCTCATCATGCAACAAACCAATCCCTGTTAAAGCCTAAATAGAAGCTCTGCATATGCTTGCACCTGTTAATCGTTTATGTTTCATAGTTTATTTTGCTTTGGTGCAATAGATAAATAATTTATTTGTTTTAGATTTTTTATGTTTAGATATTTATAAGTCTTGTCCCGCGCCGCTCTCTGTTGCATCGGGTCTCGTGGGAGCAAGTCAGTAATCCACTGGCACTTGACTTGACAGTGCGTGAGCTACATCCTCTTTACAATCTCTAGATTATAAACACTGCATTCTGTCAGCAATGTAACGCAGCAGTTATGTATTAGACTTTACTGTAACAGACAGTAACAGTTGGTCTTACCTGAAGAATACAAAGCATTTTTTTGTTTAATTCGTATAATTTATCTATTATATTTATCTGTTTGTAATTTCGCCTATTTTCTTAGCTGCTTTATTCACCTACAAAATCACCCCAACCAAATAGAGCAGTTCAAGTCATCTGTTTATTTTTTTTTCCATATTGCAATATACATCGTTAAAACAAATAATGACAATGTGTGTTTTTTTTTCCAATATCGTGCAGCTCTACTAGTAAGTTTAATCAAGCTAATAGGCTCAGTAGCTTCTGCAGCATGAACACAGACATGTTCTCCATTGTTGTTGGTGTTACATGACGTAGCGGTGTCTGACAATAGTAGAGAAGTGGGGTGATGACTTTGTAGGGCTGTGACGGTTGCTGTGACAACTGCGTCACCGCGGTGGTCGGTTGCCATCGCGGTTGTCTACTGCCACCGGCGGTAGTGCATGTGACGTCACACACTCTATAGCAAGCATAATACACAATCTTGTATATACGTGTAATAACTAATAGTTGCAAATTCTAAGTCTATGGTAATTAACAAATTACCTCAAACACAGCGCTTCCTTTAGATTGGCAGATTTGAGCTCAGGAAAATAGTTTGCATTCAGCAAATTAATTTAGTGTTGAGTCATCTGCATTTATGATCCATGTTTGCACAAGTTCTCGTGATCGCAAACGCTGGCTGGTCAGGTTTAGTGAGGCTTTCTCCAAACTTGCCAAATACAAACAAGACAGCGATAAATAAAAATGGTAACAAGAAATATGGCAACGATTCCTATTTTAAAGAGAGCGCGTGCAGATGAGGAGTTACTGAGCTTGCTTAGTGGTGGAAAAGTAAACCGGACGCAACACAAACGCATTGCGACAGGTTTAGTCTGTCTAGTGTCTATACAGGACATTTGGACTCGGTGTCAGTACCTCACAGACCGGACGGGGATTTATCATGTCGTGTTGTGCTGCATCCAGTGTAGCATCACTGATTATAATGAGTATTTTGTCAGAAGTTCTCAAATAAACACAAACTGACAAGTTAAATAGAATGTGTTAGATGAGTGAAACAGTGCTGGGCTGATTTCATAGATGTGCATACATGTATATAAATATATCCTGTATATAATATATATAAAATATATTATATGCATGTACAGTTTAAGTCAGCTTTAATCACCTTTTTTGGTAATTCCATGAATTAACTGACCACGACACTGCTTGCACATAGTTTATTTCGCAGTTTGATATGAAAGGATACGCACAAAGGAAGCCTGCAATGGCGCCTTTGAGCACAGGACAGTTTCCGGATTCGCTTTACTTGCACCTGATAATAAAGTGAAGAGGAGCGTGTGTCTGAAACATCTCCTGTTCAGTCATTCATTCATTAATATATATATATAAAATATATATTATTATTATTATTTTTAATCAACACCGCGCCACACGCGGTTGTTGGTCCATGACTACCGCGGTGGTAAAAATCAGCCACCATCACAGCCCTATGACTTCGTTTCACAAAATATATGGATTGGCAGAACACAAAGACCCAAAGGTGTCATTTTCAGATTTATCCACTCTGGGACCCAAAGAAATAGTGAATTCATTCTCCCAAAATGCTGGATCCGTCTGGACGAAACACATATACCTAACAAAATATTTACATAAACATCTAAATGCATCTCCGCGTGTACGGGCCAATGTACGCTTCCCACGTACATTGCGGTGATGTGCTTTCTATCCAGTGTGAAATCTCTCATGTGTTTTGAAATTTGATAAACGACAGAATCTCTTGTCACAGTGTGAACACTTGTAAGGTTTCTCTCCAGTGTGGATCCTCTCATGTGTTTCGAGACTTGATGATTTACTGAATCTCCTGTCACATTGTGAACACTTGTAAGGTTTCTCTCTAGTGTGGATCCTCTCATGTGGATTGAGACTTGATAACCGACTGAATCTCTTGTCACAGTGTGAACACTTGTAAGGTTTCTCTCCAGTGTGATTCCTCTCATGTATTCTCAGCTCTGTTGACTGACTGAATCTCTTGTCACATTGTAAACACTTGTAAGGTTTCTCTCCAGTGTGGATCCTCTCATGTGTTTTCAGACTTGATAACACACTAAATCTCTTGTCACAGCGTGAACACTTATAAGGTTTCTCTCCAGTGTGGATCCTCTCATGTTTTTTTAGACTTGATGAATCACCGAATCTCTTGTCACAGTGTGAACACTTGTAAGGTTTCTCTCTAGTGTGGATCCTCTCATGTGGATTGAGACTTGATAACCGACTGAATCTCTTGTCACAGTGTGAACACTTGTAAGGTTTCTCTCCAGTGTGATTCCTCTCATGTGCTTTCAGAGTTGATGATTGACTGAATCTCTTGTCACAGTGTGAACACTTGTAAGGTTTCTCTCCAGTGTGATTCCTCTCATGTGCTTTCAGAGTTGATGATTGACTGAATCTCTTGTCACAGTGTGAACACTTGTAAGGTTTCTCTCCAGTGTGAATCCTCTCATGTATTTTCTGAGTTGATAATTTACTGAATCTCTTGTCACAGTGTAAACACTTATAAGGATTCTCTCCAGTGTGAATCCTCTCATGTATTTTCTGAGTTGATAATTTACTGAATCTCTTGTCACAGTGTGAACACTTGTAAGGTTTCTCTCCAGTGTGAATCCTCTCGTGCTGTTTTAAACTGCTTGCTGAACTAAAAGTCTTCTCACACTCAGAGCACACGTACTCTCTTACACCAGTATGTATTATCTGAAGATGTTCTTTCAAACTTTGTACATGCAAAAAACTTTTACCACACAAATGACATAAATGTGGTTTCTTCTTTGCATGAACTTTCAAGTGTTTCTTCAGAAGTGAAGCCCATAAAAACATTTTATCGCACTGATCACATGCGTTCTGCTTCTCTTGAGGATTTGATTCTTCATTTTCCTCTTTTTCTTCAATGAACTCTGAAATAAAGGTAAAATGATTTATTTTTGGTATAGTGCTAAAACCTCTTCAACTCTGCAGACCCAGTACAGGGTCCGAAAATAGCATGCAAGATGTTCATGTTTAATTTGCATAGCCTTCCTTATATGGTATCTGCCCATAAATGGGTTCATTTGAAAGCTTAGAGCAGTGGTTCCCAACCTCTTTCAACTCGCGGCCCACACAACCAAACACATATGTTTGCGCGGCCCACTTCAAAAAAATTAACTGACCCCGCTATTGTTGGGTTAATAACTTAGTACTCAGAAGCTAGATTTTAAACTATATTTATTGAATAAACTAGGGTTGTGCGATATGGACAAAAAAAAAAAAAACTATCGCGATTTTTTTGATCAATTTTGCAATTGTGCTTTTACAGTCATAAATGCATTCAGGATTAATTTGAAACATATTTCCAAAAGAAAACCAATCAAAGCTTTATCAAAAAGTTGTAACATCTCTAGAACAGACACAAGTCAAAATGATCACTATAGTGAAGATGTAAAAAAATGTATAGACTTTTTTTTTCTTTTTTGCCATGCATTGTTCATAGAGCTCATTAATTGTAGCGGTGCCTCAGGTGTTTGCAGTGTGTATACAGTAGGCTATGTGTATGCGGTCAGCAGTGAGAGCGCATAAATATAACGCGAAAGCACATTAAAATAATGCACGAGTGCGAATCTCTCTGTTCGCAGCAGATTTCCTTTGATCTGTCACAAAACCGGTTGTGCTTGCTCAGATACACGCTGCTTTGCGAGGAGAGAGTGTGCACACTTAAAACGTGTCTCCTCTCACTTAAACTGCATCCTGTTCACTAACAAATTCACTCTATGCTCATGTGTTAGACATTAATTATTTTCGCACGTTTTTATTTCTAGCCTTTTACCGCAGTGAGAATGCTCTGATCCGTCAACATTGGCTCAGAAAAAAGGCGCATCACAGACAGTGTGTGAACCTGGAGTTAGGCATATGCGCACGGTCGAATCGTGATTTTAGGACGTTTTCTTTTAATCGCACAGCCCTAGAATGTACTGGAAATGAACAGAAAATAATTGGCGGCCCACCTGCAATACCACCGGACCACAGGTTGAAAACCACTGGCTTAGAGTGTTTTCTTTACAAAGAATACCATTAATTTGGGTTTTATGATACATAAAGTAGTCAAATTAAGCTAAGAAATATATCCCCCCCCCCCATAAATTTCCGTCTAACGATTGCGAATAATTTTTCATAAGCATGTGTATTTAAAATATTTTTCACAAAATAGTCAAGTCATATATCACAAGAAAGCTCTCATTCTCAGGAATCTGATGATGTAGATCATTTTATTGTGTGACAATCACAGATCGAATGATCTTCAACAGAATCGCGATGTAAAATTTCTCACCTCATTGCAAATTATTATTTATCCATCTTAGCACCGCTTCAGTCAGCCACACATATAATCGATATAATCTTTTAGATTAGAATCTCTTCTTTCAAACAAGACCATTTTTACGTTTCTACGTGCTTCCAATGGTGAGATATAAAGCGTTTTGTACAAGTGCGCCTGTGAGACAGACGCGCAGACGCGCTCTCCAACTCATATGACAAGACTAAGCGGCTTTCTTCAGCTATATCTCTCAGATCTCTTTTGTGAAGCCCTATTGGTCGATATAGCTGTCAGTCAAAGCCCCTTTCGTCCACTTAGAGGTGCGAAAAAATGACACCATTGTGTGGGTCCGGGGGCAGGGAGTGGACACCGATGACCATTTCCTGTTACGCTTGCCGATGGGATTGTGTGTTCTCGGCTGCTTGTAAACAGAAACTACAAACAGACGCCTGTTATCAAACAGGAGTGGATTATCAATGATTAATAATCATGCTTCAAGTTATGGATGACCACCGTCACCGTGGAGAGGTCAGGACGCGCATCTGGTGAGGCGAAACGCCCGTTAGACACTTATATATGATTCTGAAGCGTGAGAGCTCCAGTAACAATAGCTTACCTGTTTATTGAAAGGAAAAGTACAGTAGATCACGCATCTCAGTGAAATTACAGTAAATACACATGAATTATTACAGTTCTGGGTGGATGAGCATAAATTTGTTTGTTGACGCTCCGAAAGTCATTGTTTAAGCTTCGCGGAGCGGTTTTAGCGCTGAAAATGAGTCAAAGCAAACAGAGAGGACCCTGGATCATATTACAGATGATTGAGACAGGTAAGAATAACTCATTCAATCATTACACAATACAGAATAGACATAAATGAAATGATATGAAGCTGGAGATTGTGGATTCTATTTTAGATTGTGATAGACCAGATATTTTTTATAATTGTATGCATGTTGCTATTGTGCAATTTGACTTATTCTCTTTCAAAGACTGTTCAGAAAATACACACACAAAAAAAGCACATTGTATTGAGATGGTTCTTCATATGTGAAACAACATAAATAATACTATTTGTCACAAACAGCAGCTTTTTATGTAACTTCTGAGTGTTTTCTGTAAAATAATATACAGATATCACATTATTCCATACTGCAAGTGTGCAAAAGATGACTTCATACTTATTTAGACTAAAATTTTATACAAAAATGGTATTATTCCTTCCTTCAGTTGGAATAGAATAACTTTTGCATAGATTAGGATAGAAAGAATTTTCCTCTATAAGCTAACATGTGCTAGAAAAACATGAATTTTGTCTGAAGTTGCTAGGCCCTTCAATGCCTGAGCTATACCATTTCAAACTTCAGTTTACACAAATAAAATAAAAAAGCGCCTTATTTTTTTTCCCTATTTATTATAACACAGACAGCATATATTGTCATTTTTATCACTTTCAACAGTGTTTTGTGTAATTTCAAAGGGTTTCCTTTAAAATGATACCAAATATTTTGAGCTTACACTTTTGCATGTGTATAGGGAATCATTCAAAATGAGGTAGGAAAATGGAAAAACGGAAATCCCCAAAATAGCATTTGTGCTTATGAGCTAAAAGCTGAGAATGTCTGTAAATACACAATTTACTTTTTTTGCTTCAGATTCATTGACTTTTACTAATTTAATAGGTAAACTGGGTGAAATTTTTTTTAGAATCATTGTTTTGGATCAATTTGACTCAAGGGTTTTTGAGCTGTATAAAAAAAGAAATATATACATTTTACTAGGGATGCGACGTTGGCAGATTTAAACCACTTTACCACCATCACAACCCTAGTAAAATTTTATATACATATATACAATTATATACATATATACAGTAGGTAGACAACCAGAATGGGTAATACCGCTATGTGTACAGGGCTGCGGCGTTAACTGCAAGTCAGTCGCGTGTTAAAACCATTCACGAAACTACCGCCAGGTGGCACAAAGGGATGAATTGCAAAGTTAATGTAATTGTAAAATGAGATAAAAGTAAAATAACAACAACATTATGATATAACATTGTAACATCTTAAAAAAATTTTTTTACAGTGAGTTAATTTCAAATCGTAGGATAGTCTTGGGCTACAGTCTACTCATCAAAAATTAAAAGACCTTTACACAAAGGATCTAATGGGTGCTATTGCTATTAAACAGACATTAAATATGATCACTGATCATAATCTAGATGTGCTCTGTTTGAGAGAAACCTGGCTAAAACCTGATAATTACATTATTTTTAAATGAGTCCACCCCCCAAGATTACAGTTATAAACATGAGCCGCGTCTGAAAGGCAAAGGGGAAGTGTTGCTTCAATTTATAAAAAAGTTTTTAGGATTTCTCAGAGGGCAGGCTTCAAGTATAACCCTTTTGAAGTAATGGTGCTTTACATTTTTCCAGAGAAACAAATGTTAATGATAAATCCCATTATGTTTGTACTGGCTTCTGTATACAGGCCACCAGGGCACCATACAGACTTTATTAAAGAGTTTGGTGATTTTACATCCGAGTTAGTTCTGACTGTAGATAAAGTTTTAATAGTTGGTGATTTTAATATCCATGGTGATAATGAAAAAGATGCATAAGGATCAGCATTTATAGACATTCTGAACTCTATTGGGGTTAGACAACATGTCTCGGGACCTACTCATTGTTGAAATCATACTCTAGATTTAATACTGTCACATGGAATTGATGTTGATGATTTTGAAATTATGCAGACAAGTGATAAAATCTCAGATCATTATTTAGTTTTGTGCAAACTTCATATTAGGACTGTGCAATTAATTGAAAAAAAATTATTCAGTTTCGATTTTGGCCTCCAATGATTATGAAAATCCAATGATCGAGATAAAACTATTATTGTGCCCCATTCCCCCCACTTTTGCAGCACTGCACTTTCGTTCCTCCATAAAAGCCCAATTTCCTGTGCAAATCTGTAAAATCATGTAATGTGACATTTGCAAAATGACGTGCTTGAATTATCGAAGTATATTTAGGGCCCAAGCACCGATGGTGGACCCTCTTGTATCTGCTCCGTTTAGTAGGCCCCGACCACTAATGATGCGAGGACCCTCTTGCATCTGCTCCATTTATTTTTAGGGCTCAAGCCCGAAGGGGATTATTCTTATTAGGGCTCAAGCCCATTGGCCCTCTTGTTCCCCTAAGGATTATTCTTACTATTATTAGGGCCCAAGCACCGATGGTGTGAGTAGGGATGGGCATTTTGGGAAATTTCTCATTTCGATCATCGATAGGTTTCAAAAACGATTAATCGGGGGTATAATGAAAAAATCTGAAGATTGTTATGAAAATGAAAAAATAAAAAAATAAAAATCTGACATGAAAATCTGTCTTGAAAACATGAACATGATTAGGACAGGTTAGATAATGATTATGATGAAGCAATAAAGCAGCAAGAAATATCTGCCTGAGGTGAAGTGTAGCCTATACCAATAAACGGAAGCTAATTCTATGACACAGCCTATGATAAATCAGTTAACTGAGATTCATATCAGACGTAACATTACAACTTGTATCAGCACAATAGGATGCTAAGTTATGCGATAGACAGAGAGAGAGAGAGAGAGAGAGAGAGAGAGAGAGAGAGAGAGAGCGCAAGCTCCCGCTGATGCGTTTTCATGCACGCTGAAAGATGGGCAAGGACATTTTTTTTTACTATGGCTGTGTCCAAATTCAGGGTCTGCATCCTCCTTAGGATCCTTCCTACCCGGTTGAAGGAGGAGGGGTCCTCCGACGACCGCAAAAAACGGAAGTCGGTGTTTGTGAATTTGGACAGCCTACCCTTCTTTCAGTTCCCTCTCTTAACCGTTGCTCATATCCTGTCGCCTAGCAACCGTGACAGCGGGTGCGGACGCGGGTGAAGAGCTCATCGTTCTCTCCCCGGAGCTTTATAAACACTTCTGTCTGCTCTTTCGTCTTTAGAAGCGTTAAAAACAGCTTCAATCACCAACAAATTAGCTGTGTGTAAGAGGATATTCACACAGGCAGTAAGGAAGAAGCTAGTTTACGAAAGTAAACGTTTTTTTTTTTTTACATATAAACATACAAATGTAAAAAAAAAAAAATGCTTAACGCTAAAACAAAGTGACTAACTAGACAACCACTGAAAATATATATTTTTGAAAAGACAGTTTTAAAAAAACTTAGAAACATCGAAAATAATACTCCTCCCCGACTCCTCTACCGCTCGCTTCGTCCTGCCGAAAAGAATAATGGGATAGGTAGGATGGGAAAGGATCCACCACACCCATCCTTCCAATTCGGGGGAAAAGGAGGACGTATTTGTGGGCCGCATTTGAAGGATCCTACGAATTTGGACGGCCTTCGTCGCGGCGCTGTGACGTAACATCCTTCAAATGAGTACTCCGAAGGATGTAGACCCTGAATTTGGACACAGCCTATAGATTCCTATAAAGTTCTTATTATAAATGTATGGCAGATTTGTGCTATATTTTCATCTACATTATTAATTGTAATAAAGTTTTATTTTTAAGTTAAGTTTTATTTTCCATAAACCACCTGCGCGTTTTCAAAGCCATAATAATTTAATTAGGCCTATACCCACAAATATGACGGAAAAAAAGCTTGGCTGCATTATTATAACATCAGTAATAAATATCAATAATAATATTAAACATTAAACATTAAAAATTAAATATTTAAGATCAATATCATTATCGGGCATTGCTTATATGAGCATGAAACGAATCGCTGATATGCAGCGATTTCAGCAGAATTGTTCATGTTAATTAATCAGACGTAGACAAGCTCTTGCAACTTTTATCTGAAAAAAATTCGCCAATGCAGATGTGAACTTGACCAAAAGTGTAACTTGATCCGATTGTGCTTTACAAACACGAAAGTACAATAAATTCACATTAGTGTCACTATCATAATTTTTTTATGTATTTTAATATTTAATTAATTTTTTTGTATTCAATTTGCACTTTCTGATCAAGCTAAATATTATTTAAATATTATTTAACAGCATGGAAATCACTGATTATTGCTAAATAATTGAATAAGATTTAAAATATATTTAAGATAAAAACTATGACAAACAAATAATTTAGATTTCCGTCATCTTTACGAATATAATGTAATTAGGCTACAAATATATCCAGTGCATTTTTATTTTATAAAAGACCATTTCATTATTTGTCTGTGATTTAAAAATTAACACACAAAGATACTTTTTCTTTTTTTGCTACTTTATTCAACGGCATTTTTTTTTTTTTTACTTTAGCAGCATATTTTGATCCAGCGGTGAAATGTAGTTTTTAAAAGATAAAGAAAAAAGTTCACCAAGTTTAACCAAACAACTATTATAAGGTATAAAACAGAGACCAAATAGCCTAGATATTTTAACTATGGCTAAAACTCAAAACTAAAATAATAATATTACATAAAAAAAAAGATATTATATTTACCACGACCGGTGAAACATTCAAATGTCTATTCAAAAAGATAAGTCGGTCTACGCGCTCAGATGTTGCAGGGACAGCCAGGTACCACTGGACAAGTAAACCTTCTGTCCCTGAAACTAATGGGCAGCAAATATTTCACCACCATTTCAGCGAATAGCTTTGTCGTCTTCTCGGTTCTGCCTGCGTTGCATTTACGTCTTACGGCAGGTGATTCAATGCTCATCTGAGTTGCCGCTCTGTTATCGGCAGATATTTTATGTCCAAATTTTAGATGATAGCGCATTGTATTTGTTGTAGATTTGTGTGACAGCTTGGCGCTGTACAGCTTACCCTGAACTTTTTTCATCGCTCTTCTCAAAGGGAAGCCAGCCATCACTACATGACTTTGAGGCCATAATTATGTCTTCTTATGTCTTCTGAGGCATCAAGTGGGAAGCTAACCAATCAGAGACCAGGGCGCCGCCCAACTTGCTGCCATAACCAATAAAAAAAAATAATAATAATAATTTTGATCATCATTTACGTGATCGATCATCGCTGTCGCGGTCGAGTACTCGATCACTGTTGCACATCCCTAGGTGTGAGGACCCTATTGTCACTGCTTTGTTTCTTATTAGGGCTCAAGCCTGAAGGGGCGAAGAGCCCTATTGTTCCCCTAAGGATTATTCTTCTTTTTTTCTTTTTTTTCATTAAACCTTCCGGGGGTTTTGGGGGGCCTTAACATGCTCAAAAACTCTTGAAAATTGCCACACACAGGCTAGGACCCGGGCGTGGCACAGGGGCTCTACAGCGCCCCCTGGAACACATTCTTCAACCATAGCTTACACATACTTGCATGTATTTATATGAAACTCAGTACACTTATAGATCTCATTGAGCTGAACAACTTTCATGCTACATGTCATCGGCTTCGCCAAACCGGAAGTCAGCTATTCAGGGCTGTTTAAAAAAAGCATGCTCTGGAATTTGAAATAATCCTCTGAGGACTTTCAACCGTTCACCTAAATTGTTCTTATCAAGATGGACAACTTTCTAATTCACAGTCATAAGCTAAGACCAACAGGAAGTCAGCTATTTTGATTCAAATATGTATTTTGGGGAAGATACCGTTGTGAATTAATGCATACTCCTCACAGGGGAAGTACACTATACACACCAAACTTTGTCTACATGATGCCAAGACATTGAGGAACATAAACTGCGAATGGATTTTGGATAAGTTGAATGGTTTTGCCATGGTGATTTTTTGAAATAACAGTAAAAAGGGAAACATTAATTGTCTTGTATTTTTAAATTGCAGCTTCCAAACATTTCAAAACCATTTTTCATTTAGAGAACATGTGATAGAGGAAATATGCATAGTTTCACAACTTTACAACACTTTATGATTAAAATAAAAAAAATTGTCAGACATCTGATCTCACGCTGTCACTCTGTGTGAGTGCTGACTGAGTGTGTGTGTGTGAGAGAGAGAGAGAGAGATGGGCATGAGCCGATTGGCAGACAGAGAGAGAGAGAGACTTAAACATCTCTTTAATCACCAGAAAAAAACTATTTTACTATTAGTAACTACTTTACTATATTTTTTTTTTTTGTCGTTGTTGCTAATTGTGCTGTTTTTCATTACATCTTAAGATATCTATTAGGCCTTGTCCTTTTCTGACAGTTTCAGGAATTAAACAAATTCTAAAAATACTTATTTGTGCGGCAAATAATATTTTCAAACTCATTTGATACTGACCCTCTGACTAGGGGTCGACCGATTATTGGCGACGATATTAAGCATTTTTATTGTTATCGGCATCGGCCATTTTCAAAACCGATTTGCCGATAAAATTATTTTATTTTGAAATAAGGGATCTGGCACTGATCCAGCCACCTCAGTCAGAGCGCACCGCTCTGTGGCCTACTAAGCCCTGCCCATTGTCGGTCTGATTTGTTGTGAGTCACGAGCCTGGCCAATCAATACGGCTGGTGCTGCTGGAAAATGTTCCGCTCTCACACCGAAAGCACAGGAGGGAGCTGCTTCAGTGATCATCATCACACATCAGTAAGTTCTCTCTGAAATCTCTCGAAGGTAAGAATGCAGTAAACGTTCCTGAAGTTGCAATAAATCACTACACTGAAGTTGCAAAACACCTAAATATAATAGATTTATGATGACAAGCCCCATTCAGTTATTATACTGTGAATTCCCGGTCAATGTCAGTCATTGCAGTGATATGCTTTAACGGATCATCGCATCAGTGCTGAGATAGTGAAACTAAAACCTACTTCTCACACCATTCGGCCAACTTAACGTTATATTGTGAATAGGTTATCAACACGAATGAATTCACTCATGTCTGCCGCGTTTTTTTTTGTGTGTGTGTTGTTCACATAGCTTCACTGAACAGCGTCCGTTCCGTTAGGGCTCTTAGTCAAAAAAATTGCGCATATTTGGAGAAATATTGCTTTATTCTAACATGATTGCAAAATAATTTATCATACATATTCAGATTTACCATTATGCAATTTCGAAGAGCTGAAAGGGCATCAAGCGCGAGCTCTGACGCCCTGATGCGACGCGAGCTCCCTATTCCTTAAGCCCCTTTCACACTGCCATTCCGGCAAATACAGGGGTAAAGTGTTCCTGTAATTGTTTCCTGGTCGCTAGATTTGGCACTTTCACACTGCCAGTGATGACCCGGTATATGTGCGTGCTTTCACACACAACCCTTGAAGATCCCGTAACGACACGTGACATCAGCGCGTGACGTGTAATGTACGAGTCGACAAAGCTTGGCACGTTATAGTACTTTAACTGAAGCAAGCAAACGATCTCAGTGTCAGCGCGGAAAGTGAGGAACTAACTGATCTCTGCTTCATTACAGTTTGCACATATGTTTTCGTCGCGAATGTTGATCTTCCTTCAAAACAGCCGGTAAAAAAGTCGCGCGATAACGCGCGTCATCACTTCGATACAGAATTAGATCTGGCTTTTGTTCACACAGCGCTCGTTCCGGATCGATTACCGCAATGTTACTGTGTCCCCTACCCGGGTTCGATTCGGTAATCAATTCCGGGACGTGGTTGCTTTCACACAGAAGGCGATAACATAAATTGTCAGTAATCTCACATTGCACGTTTCTGGATGACGCTGTCCTGTATACTTCCTAGTTTGTATCGCCGTGATAAACAGTCAAACAAACATTTAACACATAAAAAAATGACATTGCGATATTTTATTTTTCTGCAATATATTGCAATATTTTTTCTTACAAACAAAAATGGGGTGAGCACACTTACATTCTCATTTTAAATGATTTAAACATCGACACCATTGTGTCAATTGATTAATATGCGCGAGGGAGAGAGAACAAAAAAGCGCTCGTGTTGTTTGAAGACGGATCGCTGTCTCTATGTATCTCTCACGCGCGCTCTTTATCTGTCTCTCTCGCGCGCTCTCTGTCTCTCTCGCGCGCTCTCTCTCTGTCTCTCTCGCGCGCTCTCTCTCTGTCTCTCTCGTGCGCTCTCTCTCTGTCTCTCTCGTGCACACTCTCTGCCTCTCTCGTGCACGCTCTCTATGCCTCTCTCACGCTCTCTTTGTCTTGCGCTCTCTCTCTCTCTGCCCTGTTAAACTTGCATGTGTTTTTCAGTCCTGTCAATGATAAACTTTCAATCTATGATGGTTAAGCTGTGCAACTAATCCGCGAATCACATTCGGATTAACTTAAAAAGCACACACATACACATGTGTATATGTGTATATATATATATATATATATATATATATATATATATATATATATATATATATATATATATATATATATATATATATATATATATGCGTGTGTGTGTACTGTGTATGTTTTTTTTAGTTAATCCATTGATTTGCATTAGACTATTAATTGAGTAGTCACCTCTATTATTTTAGGTTATGATTTAGTCATCAGAAAATAATTATGAGAGGTTAACCTATTGCACATTTCTAACATGTAAATTATTGCTGCCAATACTTCCCTTTCCCTAAACTGTTTAGCTGTAGTAAAATATCCATAGGCTTAATCATGAAACATACTGTGGTCCCACTTTTATTAATATTAATGTTGTTATCATGAAACATACTGTGGTCCCACTTTTATTAATATTAATGTTGTTATTATGAACAGTTCTCAGAATTAAAGATGTGTTAAAATAATTTAAATAGTCTTTGTCAGAGGCCTTTTTATTCTTAATTTTGACATAAATGTTAATTTTTACACTAGACACATATCGGTTCAAAATATCGGTTATCAGTCTCCTTGATCTGTAATAATCGGTATCGGCCCTGAAAAATGCATATCGGTCGATCCCTACCTCTGACACCCTGTGACATGACATTTATCTGAATTTACATAATCTCATCGATGTAACAGTAAATCTGTTCACATCACAGATGAAGACTAAGCTGTGATGCAAGCACAACTATTTCACAAATGCTTATGAGTCAATAAAATCAAAACACTTTAAAATTATTTAAGGATTTGGTAACACTAAAATTATTTTTTGATTTGTTAACATCATTAAATGCATTGGTAACTCTTCATAAAAGCTGCACTCATCTAAGCATTAGTAAATAGTCAGTTCATGCTTTATATAGCCTCCCAAAATTAAGTCATTACTTAGCATTTTATAAATACAGCTATATTTAAATTGTTCATGGTTTATATGCACAGTTATTTTGAGGAGATTAAAGGCTATATATATATTAGGGGTGTAACGGTACCTGTATTCGTACCGGACCGTTTTGCTACAGGGCTTTCAGTGCGATGCACGTGTGTACCAAATGACGGAATGCAATATTTTGTGCACGGAAAATAAGTACATTTTCGTGTTTCCAAATGAACATATTAAGTGGCGGAAGTCTCCACGTTCAGCGCAAATCCCGCCCTGCAGCTGATTCTAAGGACAGCGACACACTGGATGCGTGGCGCAAGCATCTCAGCTGCGTGGCGTGTCCGTTTTTAATTCGGCTTCCATGTTAACAGGTTAGAGCTTGCAGGCTGCCTGCGTTGAGACGCGTTTCTCAGGCGCGGCTCGAGCAGCGCGGAAAACGCGTGCATGCTAGAAATAGAACCGACGCCTATTTTTCACGTGACATGCAAGCACGTAGGAAGCGTTTCCAGGCAAAATAGAATAGGAAAATATGTTTATATATCATTTTGTACACAAATACATATTAATTAATGACACATTGATGTTTGAAAGTCTATAGGTTGACATAAATTGAGATATAAATGTAACTTAAAAAATTAATAATTATCGCTTTTCAAATATTGCACCTGTCAAACAGTCTATTTTGCCGTCAATGTTGACGGTGTCCTTTATCGGTAGGTTTTATATTTATGCTCAACATGAAGTATTAGATATTGTTGTCATGAAGACAAGAGCCTGGTCTGTCAGGAGTCTCCCTGTCACCTACAGCAGCAGGTGAAGCAGGCCTACAAGCTGGGATTGGTAATGCTGCACTGTAATCATAGTTATTTAGGGCCCGAGCACCGAGGTGCGAGGACCCTCTTGTATCTGCTTTGTTTATTATTATTATTATTATTATTCTTTTCCCGAATGCCACAGAGACCTGGCCCATACCTCCACGCACATATGGACATTGTGAATTATCTTGTTTTTGGTCTAAATTACTACACAATGCAGGAGTTTAAAAGCCACAAGTCTTTGGAAAGTTACTAGTCTTTCTGCTGTGGCTGGGTCCATCTGCAAGCCTCCAGGTGATGGAAACAGTGTTGTAATGAAGTCTATAAACGCCTCAGATGTAAAGTTATTCGCTGTCAAAGTGACACAAAAATGAATGGGAGTCAATAGCCGTGTTTCCACTATTGAGCTAGGACCGGGCGTGCTAGTGCGTGCCAGGGCCAGTCGCGTTTCCACTGTCACTTCCGGGGCTTGTTCGTGCCTCGCCGGGGCTTCCTTGGGGCCAACGGCCAGGTTTTTTCGGCCCGACGAAATCCTTGGGCCAAAGCGGGCCAGCTGGGGCTAGAGGAGGGGTTATGAACAAAGGCGGAGTTTCTCCGTGTCTGAAGAGCGTCAGCGCGGATCATTTCAGAAAGAACACAACTTTAACACCAGCATTAAATACATTTTAAAATCAGTTGAGCTCAAAACTCAGTCTTCGTCAGCAGCGAGTGTTTGAAATAACTTGATCTGATGTGGATTACAATCACTAAACAAGGCAGAAATATTTATAAGCGATGTAAAAGACTATGCACGATAAACATTAACATTACCATGGTAAATATGACCGCTTGGAGAAATCAGACGTCAGCATCTTATTCTCTATCACAATTGTGTATTTATTAAGTAACATTTTATCTGTCGTCTTGTTTCGTGAGATTAGCTCCACGTTGCATATCATCAAAATATAATAATGATTTTTGTTCGGGAGCTTTTATAAAAATAGAGAGTGCTGTTGATCATTTCAGAAATAGCCGCTATAACGCCACACTGTAACGGATTTTTGTAATTTGAACAGTATTTTACTGTAATATGTACAGTATAATACTGTTAAATGTGCCAACAGTATAATACTGTAAATAGCAAAGGATTATGGGAAAATATAAGTTTAGTACTGTAATTATTCTCTACTGTAAATCGATTTACAGTAGCGACAATGCCCGCGAAAAACTGACCAATGACAACGGAGACTTCTTTTCAACGGTTTTTTTTTCGGTTGGTTGGGACAACTGAGGAAACACTCAACAAAAAGGTTAGTATTGTTTCTGTAATTATTTTATTTAAAACCGAGATATTTTCAAATGCAGTCACTTATTAACAGCAACCTAACACGAACCAGTGTTGCAAATTGAGTGAGTTGTGAGGACAATATTCCTGTAGTCAAGACTTTTTTTCTGCCTGTTTGTCAAGGCCTGAGGTAATGTTACAATTGTTACGGCCGTCATCATTATGACAACTTCAACGGGGTGAATAAAGTTTACATTGACTGATATTTAGTGACACAGAAACAAAATAAGCTTTTTTTTAATGCTCCTCTGCCTCTTTAATGTAAATTAGCTAAGCAGGAGGACTCTGTGGAAACTTTACGTTAACAGCAAACTATCTTGAGGTACAAAAAGAAAACGTGAGGCAACACTAAAGACGGAGGTTGTATAACAGTATTTTTAAGTGAATATTTCGTTTTCATTTAGTTTTTTGCTGTTAGAACCGCGGAACGTCGGAGGTTTGGAGTTGCTTGGAGTTCTTTTCTGGCGGTTACCGTCATCTGAAGAAACTGGTAAGCTAACAATAATTCAATGAGGAAAAGCTGGTGATTATTATACCAACGTTGACTCTTATATTAAAACGTTAACATAATCTGAAAACTGTCATTTCTATCTTTAACATACTGTTTAAAAAAGCAGCAGTCAAGATGGTTGCGCAGTTTTGTGTGCGAACACTGCAAGTTATCTGTCCGAATGCATTACAGATTTTACCACCGTATATTATAATGCATAGGAACGTGTCTAATTTTAGGTTCAGTGGTGGTTTGCCGACTTGTCCTTGTAGCTTTCAGATTCTGTCTGCACTAAAGTCACACATGCTTCGTAAGCACACACAACCAAATAAGGTTAACTGCAGACCTGCTCAAACGGATCCTGTGATTTGTCAGGTTGTGGGATGCGAGCATACTGTACATCCCCAAATTGTCCTAGCTTCTGCGACCATTTAAATTGGCATATAAGAGATGGGGAAAACGTTACCTGCTCCTTTCCCAACTGTGAAAAACATTTTCATGTAAAATCATCTTTCACATCTCACATAAGCAGAAAACACAGAGAATCTTTGGAGAACCCTGTAATAATAGATGCTGATGCATCAAACTGTAGACATGACAGTGACATCCATGATGACAATGACATCCATGATGACATTGTTGTGCATTCTGAGGTTGATGATAATTGCAATGATAAAGATGAGCATCCGACGAGCTGGATGGCGCCTTGAATGGCAGACACCGCCGTCGGTGTATGAATGAGTGAGTGGATGGGTGAATGTGAGGCAACTTGTAAAGCGCTTTGGATGGCCATGTGGTCTGTTGAAAGTGCTATATAAATGCAGTCCATTTACCATTTTAAAGAAACATTTTTGACAGAAGACATATTTCAAGAGGAATTTTAATTATGTGGCACCTGAACAGGTGTATCTAGGTAAAAATTCCAAAGGAAAGGACTGCTTTTTGCAGGATGTTCCAGTAAATGAGACCCTCAAAGCACTTTTGAGCCCTTGAGTCAGTCAAAGCACAGTACATTGATGCAAAGACACACAGATCAGATGACCCACATTTACTGGAGGATGTAAGAGATCGCAGGATTATAGTTTCTTAAGACATTTCTAAAAGACTATTACTGTTTTTGTATTCATATGTCATGCATTTGAGGTACACTTTAATTTTCATCATCATTTATGATCAAACTTCTATTTTGCAAGATAGGCAGACAAAGATATCACAGAGTGACATATGCTTATAAAGCACATTGAGAAGTATTTTAAAACAAGATGCAAGTATGTTCTCTATATATGTAATTAATTTCTCCCAACCTTTTGTTAATTGCTCTACTTTTAGGTCACTGCAACTCCAGCAGATGCAGAGAGAAGCCTCTCTCTGCCCAGTACCCCAAGACTGATTGCACTTGGTAAGTCTATTAAAAAGCTTTTTTAATTGATACTATGGATGAGATTAAAGTTGGTCAACATCTACCAGCAAACAGATACCCGAGAGCTGACTGAACGTCTGCTCTTGTGAACATGTGTTGAAGATTAATATTTTGTAAATAAAGTGGTAAATTATGTTTAATTATTTTAGGCAGCAGCCAATCCAACCAGGCTGTATATCACAAGCTCTTATCCTAAAGCTTTTAGGCTGCATTTATTTGATCAGAAACACAGTCATATTTTTAAATATGATTGCAATTTAAAATAACTGTTTTGTATTGAAATATATTTTAAAATGTTATGTATTCCTTT
This sequence comes from Carassius auratus, assembly GCF_003368295.1. Lineage (NCBI taxonomy): Eukaryota > Metazoa > Chordata > Actinopteri > Cypriniformes > Cyprinidae > Carassius > Carassius auratus. The sequence goes on from NW_020526118.1 coordinate 29,201, forward strand.
TTTCATTACTCCATTCTTCAGTGTCACTTGATTCTTCAGAAATCTTTGTAATATCGTACCCTTGGAATTATAAGGTTCCATCTGACATTTTTGTCAAAATTTAGTTATTTACATATTTTTATTCTGTGGCCACTTCTTTACATTATATGATGTAGTTTTTTTTTTAAGTTATGTACATTTTGGAACTTTTTATTTAGAAAATAAAAGGTGCTTTCTACATGGAATGCAAAAAATTTAAAGCTCAATATCTCAGAACTGCTCAGAACGCAGATAGAACCTTATAATTCCAAGGGGACGATATGTTGACTTTCTGCTCAAAAAACATTTAAATTAAAATTAAAAACAATAATTTTAATTTGACGCGTGTGAGACACTGCAAAAGACTTGAGTGTAGTAGTCATATGTCTTTCTCTAGCACATTTTAAACAAGTAAAATATCCATTTTCAACTTTACATACACATCATGACATGACATTGTGTATGTGAGTGAGTGGCGTTCACACCAAATGCGAAAAGAGCGTCTGGCGCAAGTGATTTTCATGTTAAAGGGATAGTTCACCCAAAAATCTAAATTATGTAATTAATAACTTACCCTCATGTCGTTCCAAACCCATGAGACCTCCTTTTATCTTCAGAACACAGTTTAAGATATCTTAGATTTAGTCCGAGAGCTCAGTCCCTCCATTGAAGCTGTGTGTACGGTCTACTGTCCATGTCCAGAAAGGTAAGAAAAACATCATCAAAGTAGTCCATGTGACATCAGAGGGTCAGTTAGAATATTATGAAGCATCGAATATACATTTTGGTCCAAAAATATCAAAAACTATGACTTTATTCAGCATTGTCTTCTCTTCCGTGTCTGTTGTGTGAGAGAATTTAAAACAAAGCAGTTTGTGATATCCGGTTCGCAAATGAATCATTCGATGTAACCAGATCTGAACCAGTTCACCAGATCGAACTGAATCTTTTAAATGGTTCCAGTATGCATAATCCACAAATGACTTAAGATGTTCACTTTTTTAATGTGGCTGACACTCCCTCTGAGTTCAAACAAACCAAAATCCCGGAGTAATGCATGCACTCAAACAGTACACTGACTGAACTGCTGTGAAGAGAGAACTGAAGATGTTTTAAAATTAATTTATTGATTTTACATAAAATAGAATAAAAAAACAGTGAAAATATAGTGCAATCAGTTCGGACATTGCACAGCTAAACAGATGAGTTTTGAGTCTAGATTTAAATGTGACTAGTGTTTTAGCACATCTGATCTCTTCTGGAAGCTGATTCCAACTTCGAGCAGCATAGTAACTAAAGGCAGACGCCAGTTGTTTTGTGTGAACCCTTGGTATTTCTAACTGACTCGATCCTAATGATCTGAGTGGTCTGTTAGGCTTATATTCAGTGAACATATGTGCAATATATTTTGGTCCTAGGTTATTTAGTTACTTATATACAAGTAAAAGTACTTAAAAATCGATCCTAAATGTAACTGGAAGCCAGTTTAAGAACCTGAGGACTGGTGTGATATGCTCAGATTTTCTGGTTCTACTCAGAATCCTTGCAGGTTTTGAATGAGCTGCAGCTGTCTAATGGTCTTTTTTTTTTTTTCACTAAACTGCAGTGTTTTGAACTCTCTCACAACAGACACCGAAGAGAAGACAATGCTGAATAAAGTCGTAGTTTCTGCTATTTTTGGACCAAAAAGTATTTTTGATGCTTAAAAAAATTCTAACTGACCCTCTGATGTCACACGGACTACTTTGATGATGTTTTCCTTACCTTTCTGCTTCAATGGATAGACTGAGAGCTCTCTGCCTTAATCTAAAATATCTTAAACTATGTTCCAAAGATAAACTGAGGTCTCACGGGTTTGGAACAAAATGAGGGTGAGTTATTAATTACATAATTTACATTTTTTGGTGAACTATCCCTTTAAGTCAATGCAAAGACGCCGTTTACGTGCATCTGGAGGTCCAGCGGCGCGAGGCGTTTAGCACGGTACGGACGCGCGAATGAGGCGAACTGAGCGTCTGGCGCGATATGTGCGAGTGATTCAAGGGTGAGAGCGTGAAGAGAGAAAGATAATTCTGATTAGTCCTGAGGATATATCGCGTTTAGGCTAAAAATAGGTTCAGCGCTTATCGTGGTTTGGAAAGAACCTGCATCTTGCAGTACATTTTAAACATGGAAATATAGCGATTTGGCAAGAAACGTTGATGGAGCAACAAATAGGGTCAGTACACAGCAAAATTACAAAACATTGCAAAATTACAAAAAAAGTTTTATGGCATTCATCACGTTTTGGAAAAGAGCTTTTCATATATAAATTTTGACTTGACTGACTTATAGGGTTGCCATCCGTCCCTTGAAATACGGAATCGTCCCTGCATTTGAGAATAAAATAGCGCGTCCCATTTTGAATCAATACTGGACGTGGTTTGTCCCGTATTTTCCGAGTTGTCTTCAATGCAGCATCTCATGCAGATCATCCCACCGGCATTCTGTGAAGACTCGTCCTATTCTGCCCCTGATTGGGTAATACTCACTGCCATCATTGGATTGATTGGTTTGTTTCAGGTTCACAGCCAATCAGAGTCAGTGGAGGGCGGGTCTCTTGGCAGAGAGTCGATTTGAAAGAATGGTGGAAGCTGCTCCAGATTATTTTTTAAACACATTTTAAAGTTTTACCGATTTGTTTATTACGGTTAAGGTGTACAGTCAGACACATAAGCATTATTTTAATAAGAGATAAGATAGATATATTTAATAATTAAAATACAGTGCCTATGTGAAGCTATGTAAACAACTTAACTAATTTAAACAATTGCATTCTTCAATAGGCTACAGTACAATTAAGAATAGACTATATAAAATAGATTAACTTACCAAAAATAAAAAGAAAAGAACAATAATTGTGTGTTTTACATGAATTTAGAAATGTTTGTAGATCAGTTATTTATTATGTGGTTTCACTGTTTGGATGGTGTTACTGTCTGCAAACAGTGACAAATATTTTATCCAAAATCTGTGTTCACGCCACCTTATACAATTACTAAAGTTCATTAGCAATTAATATTTTTATGAAAACATGTTTTAAGTTGTGATTTACCCTTATTTTTCTGTATTGAAGGTGGCAACCCTACTGACGATTTAAGATTCAAAATCTCTTCAATACAAAAACATTCCCTGTGTGAGTTCCTGTGTTTAACACGAATATCCACTCGATTGCTAATGTGACATTGATTTATACAACAGTTCAACAAACAAAAGGTATTAATATTAAGTGATGTTCATTTTAAACAGAGTAATAGTCAGTATTTTTCGATACAAAAAATAGCTCCAACGAAAGCTACTGCAGAACAGCACCACACAGCAGTGTTTGTGAATGAATCTGCGGCTTTGAATAAATTAAGAGAGCCAATAATTCAATGATTCATTGATAATAACAGCCATTTGCTTCCTTACTGAATGAATGAATGCCTCACAAATAAAGATGGTGACTTGTTGCGACGTACTGGGGGTTTTAATTTAATATTTAAAGCATCACTTTGTTTTTGCCATCATTGCATATTTCTCTATTGAATTTTTTATATTTTTTATTTAAAGCATTATTTATTTTATAAAAGTATTTTTAAATGTAAAAAAAGCAAATATTAGGAGCAAATATTGACCCTTAGTGAAAAAGGTGTAACTGCAGAGAGGGGTTACGCAGATGGATGTTAAAAGCCTCAGGGGGTACTACTCTAAAAAGTTTGAGAACCAGAGCCTTGAGACATCACATCCCAGCATCAACATTCCCAATAAATTATCTAAATTCCCAAACCACTGTTAATTTAAACAGAAAAGCAAAAATAGACTACTATGTTTGATTTGGCATGGCAGAAAGCACGCAAAGAGCTGTCTCTTTATAATCACTAAAAAGTGTCCCTCATTTTAATTGCAACCTCACAAAGGTTCATGATAATCTGTCTAATCTGTTCATAATCTGTCTACAATGTATAATTAATTATTTATTTATATAGTACATATTGCTTTTATTAACATAAAACTGCATACAGCACCATGTTATGACTGTTGGGAAATCAGTGGTTTGATAAATGTGTTTTTTCTTGTGCTTGCAGGTTCATTCTGAGAATAAACCCTGATGGCACCAAATGCCTAAATCACAAAATCAAAATCACAGATCAGCCGGGCATCTGGAAAAAGGGTGCAGAGAAAAATCGCCAGCTTGAATCCTCTTGTGACATCTTTCATCAGAGAGCTTGTTGAATTCGATTGGCCAAATTATTGAAAGAAAACATGACTAAAACATGTTTTTACTGTTTGATTTGTTCTGCTTTTCAGAATGTTTTTCAGAAATTTTTAGCCATGTTACAAATACACAGGATGAATTCAAACACATTTGTAGAATGTACTTTTTAAAGTAAATGTTAAATAATGAAATAGTTAAACAATGAAACAGCACATTTTAATGACAAATGTTCATGAGAATTTATGCATTTTTGGGGGATTAAAAAACGTATAGTTTACAGCTAGTGGTTTTTCATTCGTTAAACATCAGTTACACCTGTTGTTAATTTCATTAATTGGTTCACTTTTTATACACTGTGTTTGGTTTTGTTGCTTTGTTTTCTGAGTATTTTGAGTTCTATATTAAATAAAACTTTGACTGCTGCGATTAGATCAGTTTCATCCAACTTTATTGCAACCTTACCAGTGACATGTAGATTAAAATTTTATTAATTTTGTAACAATAAAGCAAATGAAGCTAGACCCAAATCTACAAAAAAAGTCTGAGTAATATGAAATCAATTCTAGTACTGTAAATAAAAATACAGTACTTGTACTGTAAATAATAATACAATATACAGTATTATTACTGCATATTAAAATACAGTACTTGTACTGTAATTGAAAAATACAGTACTCATACTGTAAATAGTAATACAGTATGCATTATTATTACTGTACATGGAATTACAGTAATGATACTGTAAACTATTTTACAGTAAGTTACTGGCATCCAGCTGCCAGTAAGTTACTGTAAAATTTACAGCAACCCTTTTACAGTGCAGCATTAAACGCTCTATTTAAATAAGTCAAGCTCAAAAGTCTCTTTCAGTCAGCAGCGAGTGTTTGAAACAACTTGATCCAATGTGGATTATAATCACCATACAGGGCAGAAATATTTATAAGCGATGTAAAAGACTATGCACGCTGGGCATTAACATTAAACATGGAAAATATGACCGCTTGAAGATATCAGACGTCAGCTTCTTCTCGATCACAATCGTGTATTTACTAACTTATATTATCTATCACAAGCCTCGTCTCGAGAGTTTAGCTCATGTTGCCTATTATAAAAATATAATAATGTTTTTGTTCGGGATCCTTTATAAAAATAAAGATATCATTCATTCTTAATGTGACGTACAGGCCACTGTGACTACAAATAAACAGAAACAGACTCTACTGAATAAGCAGGCTATTTTCATAAGCGTTAAAAAATAAATAAATAAAATATAAAGTGTATTTATGTGCGATTAATTTTGAGTCTTGATAAATTAAATCATTATGATCAATGTATCACTTATTCTATAGTTAAAACATCCATGCTTTTGAATTTGAATAACAAAGCATGCAAACAAACGGCCGCTTTTATCATGTTCGTTTTGTGATCGCGCATGTTCCAGTGACTTATTTCTTAGTTTTCTGATAACTTCTCTTTGTTAGTGAAATAATGAGGTTGCATGACCTTGTTCTGAGAGGCGTGTAAAGGGCGTGTTTTAGTGACGAGCAGCGGAGCTTCAAGCTCCCCTGTGGAAACCCTGCGCTACTCTGGCCTCGGTGCTACTGGCCCGACAGTGGAAATGCGGCTAATGGAATGCTAACAGCAGGTGGGGGTCCGCTAGCCAATGGCGGCACCTAGTGGCGCTTCAATAAAATATGAAACCCTGCCCCCCTGCTCAGACCCCTCCCAAATCAACATGTGACTCCTCACTCTCAATAGAGATCTTGTAAAAAGGTTCTACATTGTTAACAAAAAGGGCTTTGATATTTGTAAATAGATAATATTGTGATACCTTTGATATTTCAAATTGGTATTGATGATGTTTACATGTAAAATAAATTGCAATCGCTTTCTTTTACCATCTAGCCTGACAGTGATCGTTTTTTCATGAATAAATAGGAGAAGAAGAAAAAAAAAAATCACAAACCATCTTCAATTTAACATTTATTGTCAATATTGGGCTTGCGGTTCATGGAAGGTTGTATCGGGATGCTGGATAGAGGGTTGCATCGGGTCTGAGCTCCCGCGGGCCCCATGCAAATCTCGCGAGAGCGTCCAGTTTGGCCGGTTTTACCTTTGGGCAGTCAGAATATTTCGCAGGAGACCCGTGGGGAATGAGGGTGTGTAGTAGAACTGGAGTGCAAAATGCATTTTATTTTGAGTATTCCCGCCAGAGCATGTGAGCGGAGTCGTAATATTTCCTTAAGAGCGATGAGCGCCTTTGTGAAGATTCAGCTCCTCATGCTCAACCCAGTCCATAATCTAAGCGTTCTTTATGTGCATTTCATCTTGTGTGTGGTTTACACATGCTTTATAATCTATTTGTATTTTGTAAAGACGCACATTTCAGCTCGTGTGTTTGTGTGCATTTGTGTTTTAATGAGCCTGTTTTGAATATGCTATTACACAACAACCGGCAGCTATTTTCACGGAAATTAAGTGAACGAAAATCAAACAAACTTCTTCAGTTTTTGCTCTTTAGGTATGCTATGTTTGCAAAGGTTAGATTATTATATTGAATACATTTTAATTATTCTAATACAGTTAATAAAATTATTAAGAAATTAAGAATTTCGTTTTGAAAAATTGCCATTTATCAGCATGCATTATTTTAGACAAAGATCCAAAAATTTCAACATAAAATGTATATAGTAGGCCTAATTGTTTGTGTTTTATATATATATATATATATATATATATACACACACCCAGGAAAAATCATATCATTAAAGATGAATGAAGAATAAACACCAACCTCCTTGTTCCTCGTGTTTTATTCTCAAGGATTCTTTTTCCTCGTGTTTTATTTTGCAGGTTTCTGGTTCCTCGTGTTTTATTCTCCAGGTTCCTGGATCTTCGTGTTTTATTCTCAGCATTTCTGGTTCCTCGTGTTTTATTTCTGGTTCCTCGTGTTTTATTCTCAAGGATTCTTTTTCCTCGTGTTTTATTTTGCAGGTTTCTGGTTCCTCGTGTTTTATTCTCCAGGTTCCTAGATCTTCGTGTTTTATTCTCAGCATTTCTGGTTCCTCGTGTTTTATTTCTGGTTCCTCGTGTTTTATTCTCCAGGTTTCTGGTTCCTCGTGTTTAATTGTGCTGGTGTCTGGTTCACTCGTGTTCTCTTCTCTCTCTTCTTTCACAAACTGCATCTTCACAGCAGCAGATCTCAGTTCAGATGATAAACTCCTCCAGATATTCTTGCTCGCTTCAAAACTCAGTCACGATTGTTAGGATGTTGATATTACAGGTATTTTACTGAACTGATTCAAAAACTAAATTTTTCTCTTAGAAACGTGTCTAACCGTTTGTATTAAGGCAGCACACCGACATAACAACAACAGAGAGCGCGGCGAAACTGAACTTCTTCCTCTGAGGTTAAATGGTGTTTGTCAAACAAACGTACATGTTTAGCGCCTCCCGCTGGACTGGAGCGAAGCGACGAGAGTAGTGATGTGTCCTTCTGACAATTGTGTATGACTCGGGAAGAACGAGTCGTCTCGGGGAGTGATTCGTTCCGTCGCGCATGAGGTTAAAGGGACTATTTTTTTGTACAGACATAATAACAACAAAACTGTGTGCACTTTGTTGTGGAAATTCCAATTCAATAACAATTTGTAGAGACTTAGAATGAAAAACCAAACAGAGTTCTGTCTTTGTATTGCTTTAATTATCTGCAGAGAATGATCTGGTTTAAATGCAATCAATGCCAAATTAACAAAACTAAACATTTCCATAACAACTTATAAAATGAAGATAACAAACTAGGTGTGCTGTCTCTGCAGGCTTTGTCTGCACTGATTTTCATTTACAAACACGTCATTAAAATTAACTGTAACTCAAAGAATACTCAACGACGAGACATGTTAGAGATATCTATAGAAAGCCTGACATGTCTACTTTTAACTAAACAAGTGCTGCCGAAAAATATGGAATGATATTCCGGACATTATTCAAAAGGGATTGCAAATTGTATTTGCAATTGCGTTTTCAATTTGTGGACGCATAAAATGTGACATTACCATTTGCATTTTCGTTTAAGCGAACGCACAGTGTCTGCCACATTTAAAATGGAAATGCAAATTCCGTTTGAAATTGTGTTTCCCATATCTTACGAGCTGAGCCTGTCATTTTTAAATAGCAATATTAATTACCACATTTGCTTTTTCACTCTCTCTGCAATGCGCATGTAAACTACCAAAACTCAAATAGATTTGCAATTCCTTTTGCATTTGAATTTCCGACATCTACACAGAAACATGTCAATCAAGTGACAGGGGTGGGGCCATTTTATTGGGTGTGTTTGCATTGGGAAGTTACGTCACTCACAGTTGACGGTACTAAACAATTATCAATAGACGATTTTGCGGAATGTTTTGAAAAAAGGAAAGTAATTGGTGAAATTGTGCAAGACATTTTGACACTCAAGCAGCAAGTTAATGACAGTTCATATGGTACAGATTTCCTTTTACTCATAAGCCATTTGGTTTTGGACAGGTTAAATGAGTTTGTGGCCTTGACGTACAGCATCATCAGTAATGATGTCAATCTAATGCCGCGTTTCCACCGAAATTACCCGGAACAATTGTACCAGGAACCTTTTTTCCCCAGGAACTGAGGCTTGCTCATTGCATGATTCTGATATTCATGTAAAGATTACAAGTTATTGGTATGATCACCCATTGCGGCTGAAGTAGGATAAACAAAAAAATAAAAATAAAGTAAGTCTGTGTTGGTGCAGGTTTCGAACACGCGCTAAAAAAAAGGCGTGCCGCAAGACAACAGTCACGAACCACCAAGCTACCGATTTACATTGAAGCAACTCCGGATCTCTGGATTCAAGAGAGGACTCTCTGTGTCACATTGTGCAGCTGCTTAAGTGAAATGTGACCATGTTAATGTGTTTACCTATTATGAAAATAAACCATAGCAGAACGATGACTACATTTTATTGTTCATGATGTTAAAGAATATTTCATGACATCTCAGACAACTGTACATTTGTGGCTACTGTGGTTTCAGAATAAACGCTATCGTTAACTCATATTTACCATAGTAAAAACATGGTACATACCACATTTTACTAGTTAGACTTTTTCCAAAGACTTTTTCCAAACTATAATTCCTGACTAAATGTATAATCAAGTGAAATATTGTGAAGTTTCGATAACAATATACAATACTATACCATTCAAAAGCTTGATGTAAATAATATAAATGTAACAAATAGATAACTGTAACAAATGTAAAAACAATGTTGTTCTTTCAATTTATCCCCGCTAAAAAAAAAAAAAATAATAATAATAATTATTATTATTATTATAACAATACATGTTTTTTATAGAAAATAAGGTTGTTAAAAGGATTTCTGAAGGATTGTGTGACTGGAGTAATGATGCAAAATATTCAGTTTGAAAGTCAGCTTTGATTGTTCCTAATAAACTGTTTAATTGCACTTGCCAGTGGATATTAAATCATGTTGTGGGATAATTAAATATATTCTAAACAAACTTGTTTTATGGTGTCTCCTTTATCTATACACCTTTTACCTATTTATTTGTTATTCTAAGGTAGGTAATGAAAGTCGACTCTGTACAAAAATACTTACAGTTTGCTCAGCAGACTTCCCTGTGGTCAGTTCTTACTTATGGCTCTTAAATTACTACTCTTGCAGACCATAACTTGTCAATAATAAAATACAAGTTTTATTAAAGTTAACAAAAGTTGCATCAAAGTACAATAGTAAAGTTTCAAAATCAAGGTATAATCAGCTGCGGCGTCGAGGGATACTGTGCTTGTTCAGTATCCATCCGTCGAGTCTCTCTCTCTGTCTTTTATACACAGATGTCGAACGCTGGTTCTTCTGATGTCATCACCTGGAGTGCTGCCAACTCCTCTGCCGAGGCTTTCAGTTGTTTACGGTGCACTGCTTTAGTACTTTTCCTCTTCTTTTTCCTCTTATCTGTCTGTGAAATACACCTTAACTACTATATTGTCCATTTATCATAACAACTATTTCTAATACATAAGTGTTTCTACTCTAAATCAGTCAAATACATTTCATGCAAGTAAGCAGTTTTCTTAATTTTAGTGAAGTTACACAATACATTTTCCATATAGCATTAATCACAGGGCTACATATTTGTACTTAAACAAAAGCATTATTACTACTCAGGTTACAGTATATCTGTTTATAGCAAATTAAGCATTAATCAAGACAGTACAATTGCAAAATCATCATCTCCATTAACAAACTACAAACTTAAATTTATATAGATTTATTTTGTCTTCACATTCTTTCTTGTAACTCCTCCCTCACAGTGGCACAACTGACTGAAATGGAGTTAATTGGTATTAACTAAAGTTCGGGGCTGGGGCACGCCCAAACAATCACCTGACTTCCTAGAACCTCCATATATAGAGTCTGGGAACATGACGTCAGCAACGCAATGCATTCTGGGACTTTGGGACATGGACGCTGCTGTATGTATTGTATTGGATTGATAATAGACTGTTTTGTTTGCTCTCTACAGCTAAAAAATAAGTTACAATGGTAAAAGCTTGTTGTGTAATTAACTGCCATACTCTTACTCATGACCGGCATGGAAAAATAATCTGAATGGAGTGCGATTTTTCAGCTTTCCCGCACCTTGATCTCAGGTCTCCGAGTTAACAAAGCGGCGTCACATGGCTTGGTTAGCAGCAGTAAGAAGGAAAAGAAGGATTGTCCCTTTGGTCTGATACATTCACATATATATATATATATATATATATATATATATATATATATATATATATATATATATATATATATATATATATATATATAAATACAGAAATGTACGTTATATAAACAACTTTTTTGGATGTGATTAATCAATTTGACAGACTTAAGCACTATTCGGACGGGACTAGTTTTCTAAACTACGTTTGAGTTTCGATTCTCACCACCTGACGTCTGTGATTTTCATGTACCAATTCGGACGGGACTAACATCTCCGTGTTTATTACAGAGGTGGGAGGGTCTGATTTGTGCATCTGGGCGTCACAGAGATCACGCGCTCTGTATGCGTGCATTGCATTCATTCAGAATTATTGCCTTAGTATTATTACACAATAAATACTAAATGGATAGTATAGCAAAACCATGTTAATGTGTGGTTCCTTTAGTTTAACGTGTTTTCCTTTATTTTATTAAATGTATTTAAAACATTATGTAACTGAGTACATAAATGAACGTGAGTAATCTTACCTAATGCTGATATTACAATAGCCGGTATTAACAGTTTATGCGATCTTGCTCTTGATTTTATTATTTGTATTATATTTTTTATTAATATCTATTTGCCGCTAAGCAAATATATCAAACATCCGCGCGGTAGAGCATCTACGGTAATTCACGTTGGCCAAAAAACACAAGGAAACGCATTGTGAAATAAAATATCACCGGCAATCACAGACATTCGCATTCGGATGGGATTAGTTTTCTCAGAGGATCACTGAGTTTGCTGAAAAACAGTAGGTAATTTGCTCTGGAATTATCACAGAGGTTGTGTGAGAAAAACACAGGCGTGGCAGATTCTGACGGGATTAAAATCACCAAGTACGTCTGTGAAACGCAGATTTCTCTAACGACCCCCTGTGAAACTAGTGCCGTCCGAATAGGGCTTTAGATTAAATGTTACCTATGCATGAATCACATCTCCTGCATTATCAGTGTTATGCATATTGCATAACACCTGTTACAGTAATAAACGGGAAAATTGATCAATTCTGTATCTTTTTATTTGTGCATCATAACACACTGAGGTTCATTTGTTCAGTTTACAATAACGCATATTAAAAAGTAAAGGGGCAGTGTAACTCGCTCGTTGACGCGGAAAATTTGTAGGTTCTGCACCCATCCATTTGTAAATTGCAGAGAGATTTATCATTTTTAAACTGATCAGAGGTGTACTCTCTGACACTACAAACAAGGTAAGAAAAGACATTGGGGAAGGTTACGAGCGGCAGCTCTTTAAGATCATCCGACCACTCTTTGTGTTCGTGCAGATTGAGTGCGTTGATTGTCTTGATTTTTTTCTAAATACCGCATCTTTGCTTCCTTGTTGAGTTTTTCTTTATATGTAATCTTACACTTGATCTGTATGTCATGTCACTTTCACTTTCACTTTTACTGATAAGCGTGTCCCCAAAAATAGCCGCGACTACCCAGAATACAATGCGCAGTGACGTAGTTTCCCAAGCTCTATACCGGGCCCTGCACACCGCACTGCTAGTCTCGTTCTCTCGAACCCACCCTTCCCTCCCTTCTCATCCATTTAGTCAACCTTCTCCCTCATTTTATCTTTATAAGGTTGTATGGGGGGGGTCCTCATTGTCTGGCCTAAATATACGCTAGAGATGGTACCCCCACCCTGAGTCTCTCTGAGCCCTCAATTCAAAACGCCCTGATCAACCTGACCTTCATCCCATTCCCTCGACCCCTTCATCCTCTTTCTACTTTTCCCCAGTTCCTTAGTTGTTTGTGGCTTGGTCCTAGCTTGTGAAATGCTCATTATGCAGCGTATTATGCTGGCCTTTGTCTTCTCAGGTGTAAATCACAATGATATTCATGATACCTACATATGACTTTTACAACAAAAAGTGTCTTAGAAAATTTTAATCAATATATTGTTTTCTGTAAGTGAGTAAACAAGATGATTTTCACATAATTTACAAAGAAAAATTCTAGGCTACATGCTCCAGTTTTCAAAAGAAACGGGAACCAATGTTCTTTATGTGTTTTATTGCCTTGTTCAAGTGATTTAACATTTGTAGTTTATCACTAACCACGCATAACATTTTTTTTCTCAAAAACACAATCATGTACATACATGCTGCTCACATATTATTATAGCCAAGTTTGTGCTGATTACAGTGAGATTAGACTTTAGCCATTTAGATGTCAGGGCATGACAAAACTTCTCCAGGCCTCAAAAATACCCTTAGACTCCAGAGGGTTAATAATTAATAATAATAATTAATTACTTTAATATAGCGCTTTTCTAGGCACTCAAAGCGCTTACATTGTCGGGGTATCTCCTCATCCACCACCAGTGTGCAGCATCCACCTGGATGATGCGACGGCAGCCATATTGCACCAGAACGCCCACCACACACCAGGTTACTGGTGGAGAGGAGACAGAGTGATGAAGCCAATCAGCGGATATGGGGATTGTTAGGAGGCCATGATGGTCGGAGGTCAATGGGCGAATTTAGCCAGGATGCCGAGGTCACACCTCCACTCTTTTCAAAAAACATTCTGGGATTTTTATTGACCACAGAGAGTCCGGACCTCGGTTTAACGTCTCATCCGAAGGACTGTGCTTGTTGACAGAATAGTGTCCCCATCACTATACTGGGGCGCTAGGACCCACACAGACCACAGGGTGAGCACCCCCTGCTGGCCTTACGAGCACCTCTTCCAGCAGCAACCTAGTTTTCCCAGGAGGTCTCCCATCCAGGTACTGACCAGGCTCAGCCCAGCTTAGCTTCAGTGGGAAACCGTTCTTGGGTTCCAGGGTGATATGGCTGCCGGCCTTCCATAATGCTTCAAATCTGTTCTCAAGATGTATAGGGGGTGGGAGAATACCAGTATTTCCAAGCCTTGTCATAGTCGAATATGGGGTAGAGAAAGCTAAAGCAGCAATATGAGAAACTCGTGACAATCTGATGTCTCGTGTTACTTTGGGTCTCGCTCCCTGTTTGTGCCATTGATTATTGTGGCAATCAGTTTCGCATTGTTCCTCTACAGTTGGTATAAACTGTTGAGATTCAGAAGATTCATGGGATTCACCAGCTGTATGCTGAGGGGGTCCATGACGATGGTGTGTTACGCCTGTTTTGGGAAGTCCAGCAAGTAACTTTGTTTCAAGAATCACAATCCTCTCTAGAAGTTTGCAGAAGTTCATGCAACAAGTGGATCCAACAGGAGCCATTTTCTCTCTCTTCTGTTTGAATGTAGGCAGTCGTTATCCCGTCTCAGGAATGTAAGCTGCTGGCAGTGGGAGGCAAAGTCTTCTTTTTGTAGTATTATTCCAGTCTCAAAGAGTTTTTAGTTTTAGTGTTTGTGCCAAAAATCTGTTGTTTAAGCACTGTGCTTATCTGCTGAAGTAAAAATCTTAGAAAAATCTGAGAAAAGTACAGAAACAAGAAGCAGAGCAGTAAGCTATAACGTCCGAACAGTAGTGAAGCACACCATATTCTGCAGCATTGTGTTGAAAGCACAGATTTGACAGATTCCCTTTAAGTTTCCTAAAGAAAAGTCTTTCCAAGAAGAAATGCTGTGCTAACTTCCACTTGTTAGCCAAACAAGAGGAGGACATTCTGAATACATTTCTGGCATTTTTTGATGAAACAATCTCCGTTCGTCAGGTCTAGCAAATGTGTGCACGGACTGGCATCTCTAGCATTCAAGGAAAGGAGAAGGGGCTTTTTGGGCTCATGAAAAAAGGGGAAGAAATACAAAACTTTATCAGTTTCCACTGCATCATTCATCAGGAGTCATTGGTATCAAAACTACATACCAATGGAAATAATACATTCCATAATGTGATGCAAACAGATTTTCGTGTGACAAACTACTTCATCTCAGAGCGCTCATTGAGAACTGTGACAGGGTATGATGATTTACTGATGCACAGTGAAGTGAGATGGTTGTCCCGTGGAAAAATACTTGAACAGTTTCTGAGCCACCTCCCTGAGATTTGCACTTTCCTTGACAGCAAAGGAAAATGGGAGCCAGAGCTGGAGTACCCATGCTAGACCCATGCTGACTTGTCATCTTTCACTCCAACTATCAATCTGCTCTGCCATACTTAACATTCTTCTGCAGAAAGTGAAATGGTAGAACTGCAGACAAAAGACAATTCCAAATTGGAACTCAAATCAGGTTTTGGTCACTTCTGTACAACATAATAGTTTTCTCCTAAAAATGTTTTGCTGGGTCTCAAGAGGTTAATCATGTTTGCTTTTGGGAACCTTTTTCTTTTTCTTACGTTCGCTTTCTCCAGGGCGATTTGGATTCCTGATTGGCATACTCTGTCAATCATCAGCATGGTCATCACTCTATGATGATAAAAGGTTGCACCTGAAAGAAAAGGTAAGACATGCTCTGGACTGCTCTGAGTGGATCCTGTCCTGTATGGTCTTGGCTAATGTAATGCAGCTCAGTTTCAGGGTCTTGGCAATCTTCTTATAGCCTACATTATGTAGAGCAACAATAATTAAGAGTTAATTTGCAATGAGGTGCCATGTTGGACTTTCAGTGACCAGTATGAGAGAGTGATTTAACACACCTGCTCCCCATTCACACCTTAGACCTTGCAACACTAAAGAGCACTGTTGGGCAAGTTAATCTGAAACTGTAATCAAATGACTAAACCCTGATTAATCCTTTTAAAAGTAATCATGTTACTGTTATGATTACTTTATATCAAAAATTAGTAATTGGTTACATTACTTGTTACGTTACTTTTTTTCTCCATGAAATGTATGAAATCCCAGCATTGGCTACACGTTCCTAATAAATATTTGTTTGGGCTTCTGTCCCGTTTGCTCGGCTGTGGTGGTCCTCTACGCCGCCCTGGTGGGCGTCTGTCCCGTCTGTTCGGCTGTGGTGGTCCTCTACGCCGCCCTGGTGGGCTTCTGTCCCGTCTGCTCGGCTGTGGTGGTCCTCTACGCCGCCCTGGTGGGCTTCTGTCCCGTCTGTTCGGCTGTGGTGGTCCTCTACGCCGCCCTGGTGGGCTTCTGTCCCATCTGCTCGGCTGTGGTGGTCCTCTACGCCGCCCTGGTGGGCATCTGTCCCGTCTGTTCTGCTGTGGTGGTCCTCTACGCCGCCCTGGTGGGCTTCTGTCCCGTCTGCTCGGCTGTGGTGGTCCTCTGCTCCTCCCTGGTGGGCTTCTGTCTCATCTGCTCGGCTGTGGTGGTCCTCTGCTCCTCCCTGGTGGGCTTCTGTCTCATCTGCTCGGCTGTGATGGTCCTCTGCTCCTCCCTGGTGGGCTTCTGTCCCGTCTGCTCGGCTGTGATGGTCCTCTGCTCCTCCCTGGTGGGCTTCTGTCCCGTCTGCTCGGCTGTGGTGGTCCTCTGCTCCTCCCTGGTGGGCGTCTGTCCCGTCTGCTCGGCTGTGGTGGTCCTCTTCTCCTCCCTGGTGGGCTTCTGTCTCATCTGCTCGGCTGTGGTGGTCCTCTGCTCCTCCCTGGTGGGCTTCTGTCTCATCTGCTCGGCTGTGGTGGTCCTCTGCTCCTCCCTGGTGGGCTTCTGTCTCATCTGCTCGGCTGTGATGGTCCTCTGCTCCTCCCTGGTGGGCTTCTGTCCCGTCTGCTCGGCTGTGGTGGTCCTCTGCTCCTCCCTGGTGGGCGTCTGTCCCGTCTGCTCGGCTGTGGTGGTCCTCTGCTCCTCCCTGGTGGGCTTCTGTCTCATCTGCTCGGCTGTGGTGGTCCTCTGCTCCTCCCTGGTGGGCTTCTGTCTCATCTGCTCGGCTGTGGTGGTCCTCTGCTCCTCCCTGGTGGGCTTCTGTCTCATCTGCTCGGCTGTGATGGTCCTCTGCTCCTCCCTGGTGGGCTTCTGTCTCGTCTGCTCCCCTGTGGTGGTCCTGTGCCCTGGCCTGGTGGGCTCCAGTTCTGCCTGCTCCGCCCTGGTGGGCTCCAGTTTCTGCCTGACCGTGCTGCCATGAATGTCAAGAGCGGCTCAACGGTATTTCGTTTCCCACAGCAACAGTTCTCCGTTCAAATACACGCAATAGGCATAACCTTACAAAACACCGGCAAAAGTAATTACCATTAATGTGATGGGGAAATAGTAAGGAGATATTTGAATTATTTACTAATAAACTAGTGTTTTCTGAATCTGTGTCACAAGGATGAAGTTGCCTGTCTCGCCATCTCCTCATTAGACGCACCTTTAAAGAGAAGTGGGTTATGATTATAAGGAAAGAGTTTTTGTTTTCGATTTTCTTTATTTCGTTAAGTAGTCATTTAAAGCTTTCTATAGATATATTTATAATGTCTGTTTAGCATGTTTTCAATGAGTCTCGGTTCATTTTTATACTACTGTTAAAGACAGAAAACGTTTCATTGATATTGTACACACAAATAAAACTAGACCCTTTGCAGTTTTGAATGATGTATTACTCTTACCTTTATGAGCAAAAATGACAGCATATCCACTTAAAAAAAGTGATCACGCTGGCATCTCCATACTCTTTGGGGGGCGTTCTATGTCATGATCCGGTCACTGTATATCACAGTATACCCTGGACTACATTTTCCATAAACCCCTACCTAGGAACTCATTAATGAACCACACTTGTTTCCTATCAGTGACACTATTGAGGCTGCACTCATCCACTCTCACATTGCGAAGTCTTGTTTAGCCCAGTCTGGCATTTCCAAGTGTTTTCCCTCTGTTTGCTCCTTCCATGGCTTTACCTTGGA
Source organism: Carassius auratus (assembly GCF_003368295.1). NCBI lineage: Eukaryota > Metazoa > Chordata > Actinopteri > Cypriniformes > Cyprinidae > Carassius > Carassius auratus. Next base: position 46,964 of record NW_020526118.1, read on the forward strand.
TTGTTTATACCACCTTTGATTTTCTACCACCTGCCCCGACCTCTGCCTGGTATAGTTTATGATTCTTGATATCCTTTGACATTCTGTACACAGTTTTCTGAGTACTGCCTGTCTGACTATTCTCAATTAAAATACTGCAAATGGATCCAAATGTCTCTGACTTCATGTTCAATTATAGTCTAAATAGAAACTCTGCATATATGCTTGCAGCAGTTAATCATTTATATTTTATATTGGTTCATGTTGCATTTGTGCAATAGATGAATAACAATTTTTTTTTATGGTTTGGTGCGTGTAGGCCTACTACATCCTTTTTAACCATCTCTAGAATATAAAACACTGCATTCTGCCTGCAATGTAATGCGGCA